>NC_054478.1:151403847-151408847 GCF_017639515.1 Carcharodon carcharias | reverse complement strand
TGTGTGTGCGCTGATGGCACTGTGAGGTCAGAGTGTGTGTGTGTGTGTGTGTGTGTTTGTGTGTGCGCTGACAGCAGTGTGAGGTCAGTGTGTGTATGTGTGTGTGTGTCTGTGTTTGTGTGTGCGCGCTGACGGCAGTGTGAGTTCAGAGTGTGTGTGTATGTGTGTGTGCGTGTGTGTTTGTGTGTGTGCGCTGACAGCAGTGTGAGGTCAGTGTGTGTGTGTGTGTGTGCTGATGGCAGTGTGAGGTCAGTGTGTGTGAGTGTGTGTGTGTGTGTCTGTGTGTGTGTGCTGACGGCAGTGTGAGGTCTGTGTGTGTGTGTGTGTGTGCTGATGGCAGTGTGAGATCAGTGTGTGTGTGTGTGCTCTGACGGCAGTGTGAGGTCTGTGTGTGTGTGTGTGCGTGTGTGTGTGCGTGTGTGTGCGCTGACGGCAGTGTGAGGTCAGTGTGCATGTGTGTGCTCTGACGGCAGTGTGAGGTCAGTGTGCGTGTGTGTGTTTGTGTGTGTGCGCTGATGTCAGTGTGAGTTCAGTGTGTGTGTGTGTGTGCTGATGTCAGTGTGAGTTCAGTGTGAGTTCAGTGTGTGTGTGCGTGTGCTGATGTCAGTGTGAGGTCAGTGTGTGTGTGCTGATGTCAGTGTGAGGTCAGTGTGTGTGTGTGCTGACGGCAGTGTGAGGTCAGTGTGTGTGTGTGTGTGCTGATGTCAGAGTGAGTTCAAAGTGAGGTGTGTGTGTGTGTGTGTGTGTGTGTGCTGGCTGCAGGGTGAGGTCAGTGTGTGTGTGTGTGTGTCTGTGTGTGTGCTGACAGCGGGGTGAGGTCAGTGCGTGTGTGTGTGTGTGTGTGTGTGTGGGGGTGTGTGTGAGAGAGTGCTGACTGCAATGTGAGGTCGGTGTGTGTGTGTGTGTGTGTGTGTGTGTGTGTGTGCTGACAGCGGGGTGAGGTCAGTGCGTGTGTGTGTGTGTGCGCGTGTGTGGGGGTGTGTGTGGGGGTGTGTGTGTGTGTGTGTGTGTGTGTAGATGGCATTGTGAGGTCTGTGTGTGTGTGTGTGTGTGTGTGTGGGTGTGTGCTGATGGCAGTGTGAGGTCAGTGTGCGTGTGTGTGTGTGAGAGAGTGCTGATGTCAGTGTGAGGTCAGTGCGTGTGTGTGTGTGTGTGTGTGTGGGGGGGGGGGGGGCTGTGTGTGTGTGTGTGTAGACGGCATTGTGAGGTCAGTGTGGGTGTGTGTGTGTGTGCAGACAGCAGTGTGAGGTCAGTGTGTGTGTGTGTGCTCTGACGGCAGGGTGAGGTCTGTGTGTGTGTGTGTGTTTGTGTGCTGATGTCAGTGTGAGGTCAGTGTGTGTGTGTGTGTGCTGATGTCAGTGTGAGTTCAGTGTGTGTGTGTGTGTGTGTGTGTGCTGATGTCAGTGTGAGGTCAGTGTGTGTGTGTGTGTGTGTGTGCTGATGTCAGTGTGAGGTCTGTGTGTGTGTGTGTGTTTGTGTGCTGATGTCAGTGTGAGGTCAGTGTGTGTGTGTGTGTGCTGATGTCAGTGTGAGTTCAGTGTGTGTGTGTGTGTGTGTGTGTGCTGATGTCAGTGTGAGGTCAGTGTGTGTGTGTGTGTGTGTGTGCTGATGTCAGTGTGAGGTCAGTGTGTGTGTGTGTGCTGATGGCAGTGTGAGGTCAGTGTGCGTGTGTGTGTGTGAGAGAGTGCTGATGTCAGTGTGAGGTCAGTGCGTGTGTGTGTGTGTGTGTGTGTGTGTGTGGGGGGGGGGGGGTGTGTGTGTGTGTGTGTAGACGGCATTGTGAGGTCAGTGTGTGTGCGTGTGTGCAGACAGCAGTGTGAGGTCTGTGTGTGTGTGTGAGAGAGTGCTGCCGGCAGTGTGAGGTCTGTGTGTGTGTGTGCTGATGTCAGTGTGAGTTCAGTGTGAGTGTGTGTGTGTGTGTGCTGATGTCAGTGTGAGGTCAGTGTGTGTGTGTGTGTGTGTGTGCTGACGGCAGTGTGAGGTCAGTGCGTGTGTGTGTGCTGATGTCAGAGTGAGTTCAATGTGAGTTCAGTGTGTGTGTGTGTGTGTGTGTGTGTGTGTGTGCTGGCTGCAGAGTGAGGTCAGTGTGTGTGTGTGTGCGTCTGTGTGTGTGCTGACAGCGGGGTGTGGTCAGTGCGTGTGTGTGTGTGTGTGTGTGTGAGAGAGTGCTGACGGCAGTGTGAGGTCGGTGTGTGTGTGTGCTGACAGCGGGGTGAGGTCAGTGCGTGTGTGTGTGTGTGTGTGTGCTGACAGCGGGGTGAGGTCAGTGCGTGTGTGTGTGTGTGTGTGTGAGAGAGTGCTGACGGCAGTGTGAGGTCGGTGTGTGTGAGTGTGTGTGTGTGCTGACAGCGGGGTGAGGTCAGTGCGTGTCTGTGTGTGGGGGTGTGTGTGTGTGTAGACGGTATTGTGAGGTCAGTGTGTGTGTGTCTGTGTGTGTGTGCTGATGGCAGTGTGAGGTCAGTGTGCGTGTGTGTGTGCGTGAGAGAGTGCTGATGTCAGTGTGAGGTCAGTGTGTGTGTGTGTGCGTGTGTGTGTGTGTGTGTGTGCTGACAGCAGTGTGAGGTCAGTGTGTGTGTGTGTGTGTGTGTGTGTGTGTGAGTGTGTGTGTGTGTGTGAGAGAGTGCTGACGGCAGTGTGAGGTCGGTGTGTGTGTGTGTGTGTGTGTGCTGACAGCGGGGTGAGGTCAGTGCGTGTGTGTGTGTGTGTGTGTGTGCTGACAGCAGTGTGAGGTCAGTGTGTGTGTGTGTGCTGACAGCGGGGTGAGGTCAGTGCGTGTGTGTGTGTGTGTGTGTGTGAGAGAGTGCTGACGGCAGTGTGAGGTTGGTTTGTGTGTGTGTGTGTGTGCTGACAGCGGGGTGAGGTCAGTGCGTGTGTGTGTGTGTGTACTGACAGCAGTGTGAGGTCAGTGTGTGTGTGTGTGCTGACAGCGGGGTGAGGTCAGTGCGTGTGTGTGTGTGTGTGTGTGTGAGAGAGTGCTGACGGCAGTGTGAGGTTGGTTTGTGTGTGTGTGTGTGTGCTGACAGCGGGGTGAGGTCAGTGCGTGTGTGTGTGTGTGTGTGGGGGGGTGTGTATGTGTAGATGGCATTGTGAGGTCTGTGTGTGTGTGTGTGTGTGTGTGTGCTGATGGCAGTGTGAGGTCAGTGCGCGTGTGTGTGTGTGAGAGAGAGTGCTGATGTCAGTGTGAGGTCAGTGCGTGTGTGTGTGTGTGTGTGTGTGTGTGTGTTTGTGTGCTGACAGCAGGGTGAGGTCAGTGTGTGTGTGCGCTGACAGCAGTGTGAGATCAGTGTGTGTGTGTGTGTTTGTGTGTGTGTGTGTGTCTATGTGTTTGTGTGTGCGCTGACGGCACCGTGAGGTCAGAGTTTGTGTGTGTGATTGTGTGTGTGTGTTTGTGTGTGTGCGCTGATGGCACTGTGAGGTCAGAGTGTGTGTGTGTGTGTGTGTGTGTGTTTGTGTGTGCGCTGACAGCAGTGTGAGGTCAGTGTGTGTATGTGTGTGTGTGTCTGTGTTTGTGTGTGCGCGCTGACGGCAGTGTGAGTTCAGAGTGTGTGTGTATGTGCGTGTGCGTGTGTGTTTGTGTGTGTGCGCTGACAGCAGTGTGAGGTCAGTGTGTGTGTGTGTGTGTGCTGATGGCAGTGTGAGGTCAGTGTGTGTGAGTGTGTGTGTGTGTGTCTGTGTGTGTGTGCTGACGGCAGTGTGAGGTCTGTGTGTGTGTGTGTGTGCTGATGGCAGTGTGAGATCAGTGTGTGTGTGTGTGCTCTGACGGCAGTGTGAGGTCTGTGTGTGTGTGTGTGCGTGTGTGTGTGCGTGTGTGTGCGCTGACGGCAGTGTGAGGTCAGTGTGCATGTGTGTGCTCTGACGGCAGTGTGAGGTCAGTGTGCGTGTGTGTGTTTGTGTGTGTGCGCTGATGTCAGTGTGAGTTCAGTGTGTGTGTGTGTGTGCTGATGTCAGTGTGAGTTCAGTGTGAGTTCAGTGTGTGTGTGCGTGTGCTGATGTCAGTGTGAGGTCAGTGTGTGTGTGCTGATGTCAGTGTGAGGTCAGTGTGTGTGTGTGCTGGCGGCAGTGTGAGGTCAGTGTGTGTGTGTGTGTGCTGATGTCAGAGTGAGTTCAAAGTGAGGTGTGTGTGTGTGTGTGTGTGTGTGTGCTGGCTGCAGGGTGAGGTCAGTGTGTGTGTGTGTGTGTCTGTGTGTGTGCTGACAGCGGGGTGAGGTCAGTGCGTGTGTGTGTGTGTGTGTGTGTGGGGGTGTGTGTGAGAGAGTGCTGACTGCAATGTGAGGTCGGTGTGTGTGTGTGTGTGTGTGTGTGTGCTGACAGCGGGGTGAGGTCAGTGCGTGTGTGTGTGTGTGCGCGTATGTGGGGGTGTGTGTGGGGGTGTGTGTGTGTGTGTGTGTGTGTGTGTAGATGGCATTGTGAGGTCTGTGTGTGTGTGTGTGTGTGTGTGTGTGTGCTGATGGCAGTGTGAGGTCAGTGTGCGTGTGTGTGTGTGAGAGAGTGCTGATGTCAGTGTGAGGTCAGTGCGTGTGTGTGTGTGTGTGTGTGTGGGGGGGGGGGCTGTGTGTGTGTGTGTGTAGACGGCATTGTGAGGTCAGTGTGTGTGTGTGTGTGTGCAGACAGCAGTGTGAGGTCAGTGTGTGTGTGTGTGCTCTGACGGCAGTGTGAGGTCTGTGTGTGTGTGTGTGTTTGTGTGCTGATGTCAGTGTGAGGTCAGTGTGTGTGTGTGTGTGCTGATGTCAGTGTGAGTTCAGTGTGTGTGTGTGTGTGTGTGTGTGCTGATGTCAGTGTGAGGTCAGTGTGTGTGTGTGTGTGTGTGTGTGCTGATGTCAGTGTGAGGTCAGTGTGTGTGTGTGTGCTGATGGCAGTGTGAGGTCAGTGTGCGTGTGTGTGTGTGAGAGAGTGCTGATGTCAGTGTGAGGTCAGTGCGTGTGTGTGTGTGGTGTGTGTGTGTGGGGGGGGGGGGGTGTCTGTGTGTGTGTGTAGACGGCATTGTGAGGTCAGTGTGTGTG
>NC_054478.1:151393847-151396347 GCF_017639515.1 Carcharodon carcharias | reverse complement strand
TGGGTGTGTGTGTGTGTGAGAGAGTGCTGATGTCAGTGTGAGGTCGGTGTGTGTGTGTGTGTGTGCTGACAGCAGGGTGAGGTCAGTGCGTGTGTGTGTGTGTGGGGGTGTGTGTGTGTGTGTGTGTGTAGACGGCATTGTGAGGTCAGTGTGCGTGTGTGTGTGTGAGAGAGTGTTGACGGCAGTGTGAGGTCAGTGTATGTGTGTGTGTGCTGATGTCAGTGAGAGTGTGTGTGTGTGTGTGTGTGTGTGTGTGTTTGTGTGTGTGTGTGCGTGCGTGTAGACGGCATTGTGAGGTTTGTGTGTGTGTGTATGTGTGTGTGCGGACAGCAGTGTGAGATCAGTGTGTGTGCGTGTGTGCTGACAGCAGTGTGAGGTTTGTGTGTGTGTGTACAGACGGCAGTGTGAGGTCAGTGTGTGTGTGTGTGTGAGTGTGAGTGTGTGCTGACGGCAGTGTGAGGTCAGTGTGTGTGTGTGTGTGTGTGTGTGCTGACGACAGGGTGAGATCAGTGTGTGTGTGTGTGTGCGTGTGCTGACGGCAGTGTGAGGTCAGTGTGTGTGTGTGTGGTCAGTGTGTGTGTGTGTGTGTGTGTGAGTCTGTGTGTGAGAGTGCTGATGGCAGTGTGAGGTCAGTGTGTGTGTGTGTGTGTGTGTGTGTGAGAGAGTGTGAGTGTGTGCTGACGGCAGTGTGAGGTCAGTGTGTGTGTGTGTGCTGACGACAGGGTGAGGTCAGTGTGTGTGTGTGTGTGCGTGTGCTGACGGCAGTGTGAGGTCAGTGTGTGTGTGTGTGGTCAGTGTGTGTGTGTGTGTGTGTGTGTGAGTCTGTGTGTGAGAGTGCTGACGGCAGTGTGAGGTCAGTGTGTATATATATGTGTGTGTGTGGGTGAGTGCTGACGGCAGTGTGAGGTCAGTGTGTGTGTGTGTGCGTGCTGACAGCAGTGTGAGGTCAGTGTGTGTGTGTGTGTGTGCTGACAGCAGGTTGAGGTCAGTGTGTGTGTGTGTGTGTGTGTGTGTGTGTGTTTGTGTGTGCTGACAGCAGTGTGAGGTCAGTGTGTGTGTGTGTGTGTGTGTGTGTGTGCTGATGGCAGTGTGAGGTCAGTGTGTGCGTGTGTGTGCGAGTGTGTGTGTGTGCTGATGGCAGTGTGAGGTCAGTGTGTGCGTGTGTGTGTGCTGACAGCAGTGTGAGGTCAGTGTGTGTGTGTGTGTGTGTGTGTGTGTGTGTGTGCTGACAGCAGGTTGAGGTCAGTGTGCGTATGTGTGTGTGTGTGCTGACAGCAGTGTGAGGTCAGTGTGTGTGTGTGTGTGTGTGCTGACAGCAGTGTGAGGTTTGTGTGTGTGTGTGTGTGCTGACAGCAGTGTGAGTTCAGTGTGTGTGTGTGTGTGTGTGTGCGTGCTGACAGCAGTGTGAGGTCAGTGTATGTGTGTGTGTGTGTGTGTGTGTGAATAGACGGCAGGATGAGGTCAGTGTGTGTGTGTGTGCTGACAGCAGTGTGAGGTCAGTGTGTGGGGGTGTGTGTGTGAGTATGTGTGTGTGCTGAGGGCAGTGTGAGGTCAGTGTGTGTGTGTGTGTGTGTGTGCTGACAGCAGTGTGAGGTCAGTGTGTGTGTGTGTGTGTCTGCTGATGGCAGGGTGAGGTCAGTGTGTGTGTGTGTGTGCGTGCTGACAGCAGGTTGAGGTCAGTGTGTGTATGTGTGTGTGTGTGCTGACAGCAGTGTGAGTTCAGTGTGTGTGTGCTCACAGCAGTGTGTGGTCAGTGTGTGTGTGTGTGTGTGTGTGTGTGTGTGTGTGCTGACGGCAGTGTGAGGTCAGTGTGTGTGTGTGTGTGTGTGTGTGTGCTGACGGCAGTGTGAGGTCAGTGTGTGTGTGTGTGTGTGTGTGCTGACGGCAGTGTGAGGTCAGTGTGTGTGTGTGTGTGTGTGTGTGTGTGTGTGCTGACGGCAGTGTGAGGTCAGTGTGTGTGTGTGAGTGTGTGTGTGAGTGTGTGTGTGTGCTGACGGCAGTGTGAGGTCAGTGTGTGTGTGTGCTGACGGCAGTGTGAGGTCAGTGTGTGTGTGTGAGTGTGTGTGTGAGTGTGTGTGTGTGCTGACGGCAGTGTGAGGTCAGTGTGTGTGTGTGTGTGTGTGTGTGCTGACAGCAGTGTGAGGTCAATGTGTGTGTGTGTGTGTGTGTGTGTGCTGACAGCAGTGTGAGGTCAGAGTGTGTGTGTGTCTGTGTGTGTGTGTGCTGACAGCAGTGTGAGGTCAGTGTGTGTCGGTGTGTGTGTGTGTGTGCTGACAGCAGTGTGAGGTCAGAGTGTGTGTGTGTGTGTGTGTGTGTGTGTGTGCTGACAGCAGTGTGAGGTCAGAGAGAGTGTGTGTGTGTGTGTGTGTGTGTGTGTGTGTGCTGACGGCAGTGTGAGGTCAGTGTGTGTGTGTGTGTGTGCTGACAGCAGTGTGAGGTCAGTGTGTGTGTGTGTGTGTGTGCTGACGGCAGTGTGAGGTCAGTGTGTGTGTGTGTGTGT
>NC_054478.1:151386347-151388847 GCF_017639515.1 Carcharodon carcharias | reverse complement strand
GTGTGTGTGTGAGTCTGTGTGTGAGAGTGCTGACGGCAGTGTGAGGTCAGTGTGTGTGTGTGTGTGTGTGTGTGAGTGTGAGTGTGTGCTGACGGCAGTGTGAGGTCAGTGTGTGTGTGTGTGTGTGTGCTGACGACAGGGTGAGGTCAGTGTGTGTGTGTGTTTGCGTGTGCTGACGGCAGTGTGAGGTCAGTGTGTGTGTGTGTGGTCAGTGTGTGTGTGTGTGTGTGTGTGTGTGTGTGAGTCTGTGTGTGAGAGTGCTGACGGCAGTGTGAGGTCAGTGTGTATATATATGTGTGTGTGTGGGTGAGTGCTGACGGCAGTGTGAGGTCAGTGTGTGTGTGTGTGCGTGCTGACAGCAGTGTGAGGTCAGTATGTGTGTGTGTGCTGACAGCAGGTTGAGGTCAGTGGGTGTGTGTGTGTGTGTGTGTGTGTGTGTGTTTGTGTGTGCTGACAGCAGTGTGAGGTCAGTGTGTGTGTGTGTGTGTGTGCTGACAGCAGTGTGAGGTTTGTGTGTGTGTGTGTGTGTGCTGACAGCAGTGTGAGGTTTGTGTGTGTGTGTACAGACGGCAGTGTGAGGTCAGTGTGTGTGTGTGCGTGTGTGTGAGTGTGAGTGTGTGCTGACGACAGGGTGAGGTCAGTGTGTGTGTGTGTGTGTGTGTGCTGACGACAGGGTGAGGTCAGTGTGTGTGTGTGTGTGCGTGTGCTGACGGCAGTTTGAGGTCAGTGTGTGTGTGTGTGGTCAGTGTGTGTGTGTGTGTGTGTGAGTCTGTGTGTGAGAGTGCTGACGGCAGTGTGAGGTCAGTGTGTGTGTGTGTGTGTGTGTGTGTGTGTGTGAGTGTGAGTGTGTGCTGACGGCAGTGTGAGGTCAGTGTGTGTGTGTGTGTGTGCTGACGACAGGGTGAGGTCAGTGTGTGTGTGTGCGTGTGCTGACGGCAGTGTGAGGTCAGTGTGTGTGTGTGTGGTCAGTGTGTGTGTGTGTGTGTGTGTGTGTGAGTCTGTGTGTGAGAGTGCTGACGGCAGTGTGAGGTCAGTGTGTATATATATGTGTGTGTGTGGGTGAGTGCTGACGGCAGTGTGAGGTCAGTGTGTGTGTGTGTGCGTGTGTGTGCTGACGGCAGTGTGAGATCAGTGAGTGTATGTGTGTGCTCTGACGGCAGTGTGTGTGTGTGTGTGTGTGTGTGCGTGTGTTTGTGTGTGTGCTGATGTCAGTGTGAGGTCAGTGTGTGTGTGTGTCTGTATTTGTGCTGACAGCAGTGCGAGGTCAGTGCGTGTGTGTGTGTGTGTGGGGGTGTGTGTGTGTGTGTAGACGGCATTGTGAGATCAGTGTGTGTGTGTGTGTGTGTGTGTGTGCAGACAGCAGTGTGAGGTCAGTGTGCGTGTGTGTGTGTGTGAGAGAGTGCTGATGTCAGTGTGAGGTCGGTGTGTGTGTGTCTGTGTGTGCTCTGACGGCAACGCGCGTGTGTGTGTGTGTGTTTGTGTGCTGATGTCAGTGTGAGGTCAGTGTGTGTGTGTGTGTGTGTGTGTGTGTGCTGACGGCAGTGTGAAGTCTGTGTGTGTGTGTGTGTGCGTGTGTGCTGACGGCAGGGTGAGGTCAGTGTGTGTGTGTGTGTGCTGACGGCAGTGTGAAGTCAGGGTGTGTGTGTGTGTGTGTGTGTGTGTGCTGACAGCAGTGTGAGGTCAGTGTGTGTGTGTGTGTGTGTGTGTGTGTCTGTATGTGTGCTGACAGCGGGGTGAGGTAAGTGCGTGTGTGTGTGTGGGTGTGTGTGTGTAGACAGCAGTGTGAGGTCAGTGTGTGTGTGTGTGTGTGCGCAGACAGCAGTGTGAGGTCAGTGTGGGTGTGTGTGTGTGTGAGAGAGTGCTGATGTCAGTGTGAGGTCGGTGTGTGTGTGTGTGTGTGCTGACAGCAGGGTGAGGTCAGTGCGTGTGTGTGTGTGTGGGGGTGTATGTGTGTGTGTGTAGACGGCATTGTGAGGTCAGTGTGCGTGTGTGTGTGTGAGAGAGTGTTGACGGCAGTGTGAGGTCAGTGTATGTGTGTGTGTGCTGATGTCAGTGAGAGTGTGTGTGTGTGTGTGTGTGTGTGTGTGTTTGTGTGTGTGTGTGTGCGTGTGTGTAGACGGCATTGTGAGGTTTGTGTGTGTGTGTATGTGTGTGTGCGGACAGCAGTGTGAGATCAGTGTGTGTGCGTGTGTGCTGACAGCAGTGTGAGGTTTGTGTGTGTGTGTACAGACGGCAGTGTGAGGTCAGTGTGTGTGTGTGTGTGAGTGTGAGTGTGTGCTGACGGCAGTGTGAGGTCAGTGTGTGTGTGTGTGTGTGTGTGTGCTGACGACAGGGTGAGGTCAGTGTGTGTGTGTGTGTGCGTGTGCTGACGGCAGTGTGAGGTCAGTGTGTGTGTGTGTGGTCAGTGTGTGTGTGTGTGTGTGTGTGAGTCTGTGTGTGAGAGTGCTGATGGCAGTGTGAGGTCAGTGTGTGTGTGTGTGTGTGTGTGTGTGTGTGAGAG
>NC_054478.1:151326347-151366347 GCF_017639515.1 Carcharodon carcharias | reverse complement strand
TGGAAGGTGCTACCTAAGGACCCTTGGTGAATTCCTGCAGTGCATCTTGTAGATGGTACACACTGCTGCTACCGTGCGTCGGTGGTGGAGGGAGTGAATGTTTGTGGATGGGTTGTCAATCAAGTGGCTGCTTTGTCCTGGATGGTGTTGAACTTCTTGAGTGTTGTGGGAGCTGCACTCATCCAGGCAAGTGGGGAGTGTTCCATCACACTCCTGACTTGTGCCTTGTAGATGGTGGACAGGCTTTGGGGAGTCAGGGGGTGAGTTACTCGCTGCAGGATTCCCAGCCTCTGACATGCTCTTGTAGCACTTATAAGGCTAGTCCAATCCAGTGTCTGGTAGATGGTAATCCCCTAAAGGGACAGTGGCAGCATGGATACAAAGCTGATTATGTGGTATGAACTAGAAAATAGTGATGAACAGTTGTTTTTCAAACTGGAGGAAGGTAAATAGTGGGGTCCCCCAGGTGCCAGTACTCAGACTACTGCTTTGCTTGATATGCATGTATAACCTAAACTTGGTCAGCAAAAAGCACAACTTCAAAATTTGCCATGGCACAAGACTTGGAAATATTGTGAACTGTGGGGAGGATGATGAAAGGCTTCAAGAGATGGACAGACAAGTGGCAGATGAAATTTAACACAGAGAAGTGTGAAGTGATACATGTTGGTAGGGAGAATGAGGAGAGGTGACCTACAATAAAGGGTGGCAGAACAGATTGAAAAGGTGCTTAATAAAGCCTAAGGGGTGCTGAGTTTTATCGAGGCATAGAGAACAAAAGCGGGGAAGGTATGGTGAGCCTTTATAAAACTCTGGTCCAGTCACAACTGGAGTATTGCTTCCAGTTCTGGGCACCACACTTTGAGGTGTTGGAGAGCATGTAGAAGAGAATCACGGGAATATATTACATGGATAGATTGGATAAACTGGGGTTGCTCTCCTCAAGGGAAGGCTGAGAGGAGATTTGATAGATGTACTCAAAATGCTGGGGGGTCTGGAGAGAGCGGGTCAGGTAACACTACTCCCACCGGCAGAAAGGTCAAGAGGCAGAGGAAAAAGCGCTGGTGACAACATGAAGGAAAACAATTTTTTCCCCCCACAGCACGTGGTTAGGATCTAAATGCACTGAGAGCGTTGTGGAGGCAGATTCAATTGTGGCTTTCAAAAGGAGGTTGGATAAAGCATCTGAAGAGATTTGGAGGGGAAAGGGTGAGGAGCACAACTAACTTACAGAGAGCTGGCACAGACACAATGGGCTGACTGGCCATTCTGTGATTCTACGCCCAAGGTAGGTGATTGAACATAGGCATGGCTGGCAAGGCTAGATGGGCCAAAGGGCCTCTTTCTGTGCTGTGAATTTTATATAGCAGTGTTTGGTGCCCATCCCTAATTGCCCATGAACTGAGTGTCTTGCTCGGCCATTTCAGAGGGTATTTAAGAGTCAACCACATTGCTGTGGGTCTGGAGTCACATGTAGGCCAGACCGGGTAAGCACAGCAGATTTCCTTCCCTGGGTTTTTATGACAATCGATGATAGTTGTCATGGTCACCATTACTGAGACTGGCTTTATTTACCAGATTTATTAATTGAATTTAAATTCCACCAACGGCTGTGGTGGGATTTGAACCCATGCCCCCAGGGCCTCTGAATTGCCAGTCCAGTGACATGACCACCGACACCACCATCTCCCACCCTGACTTATCAACAGGAGGTGGTTTGGTCCTCTCCTGTTGGGAGATGGTCATTACCTGGCACTTGTGTGGCACGAATGTTACTTGCTACTAATCAGCCCAAGGTTGTATGTTGTTCAATTCTTGCTGCATGAGGTGGGCCTAGAGTACTTCAGTGTCTCAGGAGTCACGAACGGTGCTGAACATTGTGCAATCATCAGTGAACATCCCCACTTCTGACCTTATGATGGAAGGAAGGTCATTGATGAAGCAGCTGAAGATGGTTGGGCTGAGGACACTACCCTGAGGAACTCCTGCAGTGATGTCCTGGAGCTGAGGTGACTGACCTCCAACAACCACAACCATCTTCCTTTGTGCTCGGTATGACTCCAACCAGCGGAGAGTTTTCCCCTGATTCCCATTGACTCCAGTTTTGCTGGGGCTCCTTGATGCCACACTCGGTCAAATGCTGCTTTGATGTCAAGGGCAGTCACTCTCACCTCACCTCAGGAATTCAGCTCTTTTGTCCATGTTTGAACCAAGGCTGTAATGAGGTCAGGAGCTGAGTGGCCCTAGTGGAACCCAAACTGAGCGTCAGTGAGCAGGTTATTGCTAAGCAAGTGCTGCTTGACAGCACTGTTTCATGTATGAGGGCAGCTGTATTTCTTCAGTGTGTACTGAGTGAGAGCCTTTATTGAACTGATCTTAAGATGTCTGCTTCCAGAGGCTGCCTCATGGAATTTCTATGGAAAGCCAGAGGTGTGAATCAGACTGGATACATTTCAAAAACCAAACAAGCACTGTCGATGATCCTTTCCATCATTTTACTGATGATCAAGAGTAGATTGATGGGGCGGTAATTGGTCGGGTTGGATTTGTCCTGCTTTTTGTGTACAGGACATATCTGGGCAATTTTCCACATAGCCGGGTAGATGCCAGTGCTGTAGCTGTACTGGAATAGCTTGGCTAGGGGTGCGGCAAGTTCTGGAGCACAAATCTTCAGTAATATTGCCGGAATATTGTCAGGGCCCATAGCCTTTGCACGATCCAGTGCCTTCAGCCGTTTCTTGATATCACGTGGAGTGAATCGAATTGGCTGAAGACTGGCATCTCTGATGCTGGGGACCTCCGGAGGAGGCTGAGATGGATCATCCACTCGGAACTTCTGGCTGAAGATCTGATACTGGGCTCCACCATCATTGAGAATGGGGATGCGCATGGAGCCTCCTCTTCCTTCAAATAGCTGCTTAACTGTCCACCAATGGATGTAGCAGGACTCCATACTTTTGAAATGATCTGTTGGTTGTGAGATCTATTAGCTCTATCTATAACTTGCTGCTTACATTGATTAACAGTTTAGTCCAGTGCTGTAGCTTCACCAGGTTGACACCTCATTGTTAGGTATGTTTGGTGCTGGTCCATGCCCTCCTGCACTCTCCATAGAACCAGGGTTGACTCCTTACCACCTGTAGGGTTCCCAACTCCAGCTGGACACATTCTGGGAATCGTTGGCAGAAGTGACGTCACGGCACAGACTAGATGGGCCGAACAGCCTCTTTCTGTGCTGTGTATATAATGTAGCTCAATGTAATGAATATGAGATGGGCAGCTGCAAAGCCACAGTGGGAAAGCAGCGACAGAGTCTGCCCCATCCAGCTTCTCCCTCACACTGGTCACCTGGTCTCGAGTCACATTGGCTCTTTCCGTTGACGGTGAATACTGATTCACCGTGACACTGAGTGAGAGGGAATGGGCCTATCTCCACTAAATTCCCCAACTGAGTCTGAACATTTGCTTCTCCTGCCCATTGCACTTGGGGGACACCAATTCAATTCAACACTAATTAATATTAATAACACCAATAAATAAACCACTTGATTGGCACCACACCCACAAACATTCACTCCCTCCACCACCGATGCGCAGTAGCAGCAGTGTGTACCATCTACAAGATGCACTGCAGGAACTCACCAAGGCTCCTTAGGCAGCACCTTCCAAACCCACGACCACTACCATCTAGATGGACAAGGGCAGCAGATAGATGGGAACACCACCACCTGGAAGTTCCCCTCCAAGTCACTCACCATCCTGACTTGGAAATATATCGGCTGTTCCTTCACTGTCGCTGGGTCAAAATCCTGGAACTCCCTCCCTAACAGCACTGTGGGTGTACCTGCACCACATGGACTGCAGCGGTTCAAGAAGGTAGCTCACCACCACCTTCTCAAGGGCAGTTAGGGATGGGCAATAAATGCTGGGCCCAGCCTGGGAAGCCCACATCCCATGAATGAATAAATAATAAATCACTATAGCAGCATCTGGCCAGTCTAAGCCAAGTCTAACCTTGGCTCACACTCAGTGCCCTTTTCTCCAGCTCTGCACCCGCATGGGAATCATCTTCAGCTGCTTGGAGTACTCACGTGATCTGTAGGCCGTTTGGATACTTCTGTCCAATGGACTCCACCAATGCCGAGTTGGGCTGTTCTGTGGTTGGGGGAGGTGGTGCCGGACATAGGCAATGTCAGCTGGTAACTGAATGTAGGCTGTCATTGGCCGACAGCCTGTCCCTGATGTAAGCAAGGTCAGATCTTGCTGAGCGTGGGCTGTGATTGGCTGGTAGCCAGTCCTGGCTGCTGCTGCCAGGAGCTGACGTGCTCTGGAATGCTTTGTTTGGCCACCAGAATGTTGATACTGATTCCGGGGGGGGTGGGGGGGGAACTCCTGGCCATTCTGGGAGGGTGGGCAATCCTAACCACCAGCCACACAGGCCCAGCTTAGCAGACACCTCCTTCAGAACTTGGCCAGTGTTGGTGCTACTGAGACGCTCTGGGTACAGGGCATTGAAGTCCCCACCCAGAGTACATTACGTGCCCTTCCCATCCTCGGTGTTTCTTCCAAGTGTTGTTCAAAAAGCGGGGGGGGAGGGCACTGATTGATCAGTTGAGTGGGAGGTCAGTAAGCAGTAACCAGCAGAAGATTTTGTTGCTCATGTATGAACTGATGCCCTGAGACTTCTTGAGGTCTGGTGTCAACTTTGAGGACTGCCAGGTAACTTCCCTTCCCTCCAACTGCATACCACTGTGCCAGCGTCTCTGGTGGGCGTGTCTGGTCAGCGGAACATCCCCAGGGACGGTGATGGGGGAGCATTGAACATTGGCTGTAACGATTCAGTGAGTACCACTATGTCAGGTACTGAGCTCAAATTTACCCCATTAGTGTTACTAAAACCTTCTGATCAAATAAAATGTTAAAATACAGGACTCTCATTTCAACCCTCCTTCCAAATTTTAACAATGGTTCTATTCTTCCATTGTTTTTGCTGGTTATTTTGAGTTCAGAGGTACACAGCTGGTGTAGGCACTTTGGGATGCACAGTGTCAATCACCACATGCTCAGGGCTGTATTTCCAAACCAATGGTGCCTTGAATGTCGTATGGTACTTTGCTTTTTCAGTAAAGATAGATTAGAGCTCAGGTTTTACTTTGTTTGATGTTTCGGATTCGCTTTCCTGGCTCCTAAATATTGCATCCCTAGGGAATCCTATTCTCAGGAATTTTACACTAATACGCAGGAGAGAGAAGGGGGGCCCGGAACCAACTTTGTTTCTAACATCAGGAAGGGTGAGAGATGGAAAAGTCGCGCAGGTTATACTGAAGAAAGGCTCAGGCAATAAAGTGGCAGACAGGATAGATGAGGGAAGTGGGAAGAGAAACTGAAGGCGTTGGGATTTTAAAATATTTCTCCCTATTTCATCGCGAGACATGCAGGAAAGCAGAAACTGATAGTCATACCTAATTCCAAATGCTCGAACATGTGACTCAGGCTTCAATGGGGTTACGTGTTGGAATATACTCAATCAGTTCCCTTTATTACAATGCTGTGCAAAGCTGCCTACAACAATAGCATCTACAATAAAAATCATTTCAGCATCACTTACAGCTGTTATAAACACCGCTATCATTTTATTGAGATCTTTATCAATTTTAAAATAAACAGATGGGCTGAGAGAGAAAAAGGTTCAAATTTAGTCTCAGAGAAGGGACAGAGTCAAACACTATTCAAACTTTAACTCTTTACGACATGATTCCATCTGAGGCTCCTAATTATGTCCTTTCACTACTCTTTGCTAACCGCCCACCCTGCCAAAATCTTTATCCAGAATATGTATTCGGCTGATAAAAACAAAAAAAACTGCGGATGCTGGAAATCCAAAGCAAAAACAGAATTACCTGGAAAAGCTCAGCAGGTCTGGCAGCATCAGCGGAGAAGAAAAGAGTTGACGTTTCGAGTCCTCATGACCCTTCGTCGAAGCACACAGGCTTGACGCACAGAAGGCAGCATTGTTGCTTGCTCCCTGTTTGCTGTATTCGGCACAGGCCGCCAGCCGGTTCACGTGAAGCAGCGACCCCCAGACCCCCTTTCAAAATACTAACGCGGGTCGTGCTGGGATCAGAGTCTCTGTGCAGGTGATGTTTCGTCAATCCCTGGCTCACCTGATGACTGACCTCAGCCCCACAGTTCAGAAGCTCTTCATTTCCTAAACGGCGCAGCATCGTAAAACATGTTTCCAGACCTACGGTGCAGCTTGCTTCCTCATTCCTAGCTCATTTGCTGAGCTGCGGAGATTTATTTAAATTGCGGAGGCTTTAATATTTCAGCAAACGTGGGGAGACTTTGTGGAGTCATTTGATGAAACATTACTACATGCGTCAATTGTGTGAAAAATGCGCGTGGATTTTTGCTCCTGATTTTCACCATCAGCTGGCAAGATGCTGCAATAACCTTTTGCAAAAGCCAGGCTCCTGTTTGGGTGTGTCTAGGGAGCTCAGGATCCAGTGGGACAAGTTTCCTGCTCCCCTGAAACATTCCGTCACCCTCAGCTCCTTCCTCTCTTCCTCAATCCCTGCATCCTTCCCTGTTTTCTTTTCCCGATTTTCCTTATTTGCCTCTCTCCCTCCACTTTCTCCTCATCAGCTTCTCTTTGGTTCCCCCCTCCAAGCACATCCTCCTTCATCGATTCATCATCCGCCCTAAAACTCTGTTTGAACTCAATACTTAAACCCACTTTCTTTCTATGCACATTAGACTTACACCCAAAACTCAAGTCAGATACTTATCAAAATTTGGAAGATTAACTGCTTAGCCTGAGAACTGCTTTTGGAGATTTCTTGGGCCTTCTGCTTACTTCCAGCAAGGTTTTCCCTTCAAATCTCCACCAACTGTCCTCGGTTGTAAACTCCCCGTTCAACACAGGTGTCTCTAGTGTCTTAAGCGCAGCCACCTCAAGTTAGAGCTCTCCTAGTTCGAATATTCTTAAGCTCTGGAGCTTTGCATCTAAAACTCTCTCTTCCTCTCAGCTTGGCTGACCCAGAAATTCAACTCACTGTTAAGAGTCCTTCAGTTAACAAGAGTTTTACTCTCTTCTGCCAACACACAAAATTTCAACTGAACTTTGATAGGAGATATTTTCTCTTCTGCAGCCAGCTTGGTCCAAACCCTCCAAGACAACCTGGACACATGGTCACATACTGGAAACCAGGCACTTCACTATAAATTCCCTTTCAGGGAAACCTAGCTCTTAAAGGGACCATCATCCAAAGAGGAAATGTTGGTTTGTCCCCTCACAAGTACATGGGACATCGCATATGGTACAGATTTAGATTTTTATAATGTGGTTCCTATACCTACATCAATAGAGACATCATGTAGTACCAAGTGAAAGTGGTTACAAATGTTTGTGTATTGTGGGCCTGACAAAGGGATGGACACATTTTATAAAATATGAAAGACAGCACCTACTTACAACTGCCAGCCACTCATTTCAGGCAGGTCTTTAAATGGGCCCTCGAGTTCCAGACAAAGCAGGCAAGGTCTCGTTTAAATATGTAAGTCCGGACCCGAAGTGTCAATGGCCAGCCACAGCTCAGTGAGTAGCGCTCTCACCTCTGAATCACAAGTTCCCAGTCTCAAGTCCCACTCCAGGGCTAGGGCACAAAAATCAAGGCAGGCACGCTCCAGTGCAGTATGGAGGGAGTGCTGTACTGTTGGACGCGCTGATTCTCAGATGAGATGTTAAAACAAGGCCTCGTCTGCCTGATGCTCAGGCGGATGTAAACGATCCCATGACACTGTTTGGAAGGAGAGCGGGGCAGTTCTCCCCACGGTCCTGGCCAACACTTTCCCCTCAATCAACTCCACAAAACCGGTTATCTGATCATCACAGAACTGTTTGTGGGAGCTGGCTGAGTAAAAGCTGGTACCGTGCTCCCTCCAATTGGACAGTAACTACACTTCAAAAAGCACTTAATTGGCTGTAAAACACTTTGAAATGTCCAGTGGCCCTGAAAGGTGCTGTAGGAATGCCAACTTTTCCTTGTTTTGTCTCTAGGCTGTTTGTAGAATCCTGATATGAATTTTAATATGCAAATAAGTGAAGCATGCACTGTAGCGGGTACTGGTTTTATGTCTCTGGCAGGCTCTGGGCCTGTTTTGGCACCCCTTGATCCATTCCCCTCCCCTCCCCTCCCCTCCACCATCGGCTGTCCATCCACACACACACAGGAGCGTCCTGACTTGCTGCTGAGTGGAGGAGCAGGGAGCTCCCATTGAGCTGCTAGTAAAATGTGAATGAGGCGCGAGGTTGAAAACAGCGCTACCTTCCTGGCCCTGGCTTTGGGCAGAGGGGGTTGCTGGGTTTACCAGTGAACTCACCGTCATGCTGAGCTCAAGCTGAAAATCCTCGCAGGGGAGTGAGCGGTCATGTTTTGTTCAGTTGACACTGATATAAATGCTTTTAAGAGTTTCTTCAAAAAGAATGATTTTAAGTGAGGAAGTATAGTCGGAGTTGTAAGAAGATTGTGACTTGGGACTGCTAAGAAAATAACAACCTTGTGAAAAACATCTGATTGAATTACATGACAAAGTCAATGGGCAGGATTTTGTGGTCAGTACTGAACACATGGCACCTGCTATTCACTGCGCTTACAGCTGCCCCCAGAGTTTCTGGTGGCTTTTACCACAGCAACACAGTTAAAACAGTGCAGCATTCTCCACAGGAGAGCTGGGGCAAGCAACAGGATGGTTACAGCACTGGAGGAGGCCATTCGGCCTGTCGTGTCCATGCCAACCACCCGTGAGAGCAAATTCAGCAGGTCCCAGTCCCCTGCCTTTTCCTGTAGCCCTATAAAGCTTGTCCCAAGCTTGAAGAGTTATTCCTGAGCCACACAGAGTCTAAAGCAGAAAATATAAATCAGAACATTTAATCTCTTGTAAAGTCATGCACAGAAAGTGAAATAGGGATGGAAAGAAAGATAGGATTCAGAGAGAGAGAGAGGGAGAGAGAAAAGACACGGAGAATGCAAAAAATAAATAATTAAAAAAAAACTCCAGCAACAATTAACATCTGGAGGAATGAGTCTCCATGTTTGTAAATGTTAATTTTCAGGACCAGAGGTTGTTTGGCAGCAATTAGGATTTAACACGCAGTTAAAAATTCACGTACATGTGAATGGGCCACTCTAACTTGTTCTGACATGTTTAGTTGGCACAGCTTCGGTCTGTTTGTGTGTTTGTACGCCAAATCTTTCTTCCAGATACTGTTGGAGTGAAACTTGAGAAGGATCAGGGGAAAATGAACAACTTATTGATTCCCGTGTTCAGTTGCGCATGTGTGGAGGCCGGAAGTTGTTGTTCAATTTACTCCTTAATATTGGTGAGCCTTGCCAGCCTCATAATTATTCTCACTGCAAAATCCTGGTCAATAATCTGATAAAAATTACTTGTTTTCCCCTTGCTCGCAGATAATTTAGGTTCAGTCGTATTGAAGCTCCAGCTGCTAAATAACCGGCAGGAAAAGCTCCAGGTTAATTTACAAAAGTGGGAACAGTAGCAGGTCTAGGTAGAAGCACGTATAACATGGGGGGAAAACACTCATTTGTCTTGTGTGGGCTGACAGCATGGATGATAGGACATGGCAAGTTTTGTCACTGTTTCAGCTTCTGGAGTTACACTATCAATACTCTCAGCAGTCATTCAACAAGAAAATATCGGCATGTACTCAGCATGATGAACATTCTCTTCAAGGCAAAGTGCAACCTTATACAATCAATCCCTTTGTAAGGCTGTACTTAAGATTAAGGTGCTACTATAAGACAGGAGTCTCAAAGCATTGGACAAATGGATTCTTTTGGAAAGGTGCAGCAAGCTCATGATTATCACACGTCAATGTTGCACAGACCATGGCTAAAACAAAATTCAGTTGTACTGAGTTTGGTTGACGAAAGATTGTTTCAGATAAAAGCATAAGAAATAGGAGCAGGAGTAGGCCATTTGGCCCCTTGTGCCTGCTCTGCTATTTAGCAGGAACATGGCAGAACTGATCATGGCCTCAGCTCCGCTTTCCTGCCTGTTCCCATAGCCCTCGACTCCACTGTAGAACAAAAATCCATCTATTCAATGATCCAGCCTCCACCGTCCTCTGGGGAAGAGAATTCCACAGATAAATGACGCTCAGAGAAGAAATTCCTCCCCAACTCGGTCTTAAATAGGAGAGCGCTTACTCTGCAGCCGTGTTCCCCAGTTCTAGACTCCTCCACAAAGGGAAACATCATCTCAGCATCTATCCCGTTAAGCCCCCTCAGGATATGACACATTTCAATAAGATCATCTCTCATTCTTCTAATGAGTATAGGCCCAACCTGCTCAATCTTTCCCCATAAAACAACCCCATCATCCTAGAAATCAAACTAGTGGACCTTCCCTGAACTGCTGCCAATGCAGGTGTACTCTCCTTAAATAATCAAAACCAAGACTATACACAGTGCTTTAGATGTGACTTCACCAATGCCCTGTACAGTTGTAGCAAGACCTTCCTATTTGTATATTCCACCCTCCCTGCAATAAAAGCTGACATTCCCTTTGCCTTTCTAATGACTTGCTGTACCTGCGTGCTTTTTGTGACCTGTGTACAATGACACCCAGGTCCCTGTGCGCTGCAACATTCTGCAGTTTCTATTTAAATAATATTCTGCTTTTCTATTCTTCTCACTAAAGTGCACAACCTCACATTTTCCCACATTACACTCCGCCTGCCAAGTGTTTGCCCACTCACTTAACCTGCCTATGTCCCTCTGTAAACTCTGCGTCCTCCTCAAAACTTGCTTTTCTACCTCTGTTCTGACAGTAAATTCGGCTACAGTAGTGGGTCCCTTCTTCCAAGCCATTAACATAGATGGTA
This sequence comes from Carcharodon carcharias, assembly GCF_017639515.1. NCBI lineage: Eukaryota > Metazoa > Chordata > Chondrichthyes > Lamniformes > Lamnidae > Carcharodon > Carcharodon carcharias. The sequence goes on along the minus strand of NC_054478.1, from coordinate 151,355,441 downwards.
AATAACTGAGGCCCCAGCACTGATCCCTGTGGCACTCCACTAGTTACAGCTCGTCAATCGGAAAAAGATCCGTTTGTCGTGAATCTCTGTTTCCTGTCAGTTAGCCAGTCCTTTACCCATGCTAATATATTTTGCACTTAGAAGCTTCTGAGGTGATATACTCTGTTCCCATCTCTCTAACTGTCTCGTGGCACTTTGCCTCAATGTAGCCTTACATTTCCTGACATGCACAATGCAGCCAAAGCGCTGTGACTATTCACCTCTTCCAGCTCAAAACACACTCTTCGCAGCAGCAGGTTACATGTGGAGTTGCTTGGGGCCAGGAAGATGAAAGCGAATCAGAGTTTCAAAAGAGTAGTGCTAAGATTTGGAAACAGTTAAGAAATCTATTTTTTTTTTGTTGCAAAATAACCACTTGCCGAGCTTTAATCTTTAGTTCTACAGTTAAAACCTTGACGCTTAAAAAGCTGACGGGGGGGGGGGGAGGGGGGGCAGAATTTTGTCCTCGTCGGACAGCTGCGGTGGGCCTGGGAGGGGTCGTGAAGCTGATCGCCGCCCGCGATAGCCGGACAATTAACGGCCATCCAGCGTGAAACACTCAGTGCAGCCGGGGTGGGAGGGGCAGGAGGAGCACAAGCCCTGAATTCTGCACGTGCGCGGGGGTGGGTGGGGGGCACATGCAGTTAAAAACTCCCTGAGGCACGGAGCTGCCTCAGGAAGTTGAAGATTTTTATCACTACAAATGAAGAATTTAAAATAATGCAAACATGTCCCCTCATGGCGACTCTGTCACCATAAGACCATAAGACAGAGGAGCAGAAATTAGGCCATTCGGCCCATCGAGTCTGCTCCACCATTCAATCATGGCTGATAAGTTTCTCAACCCCATTCTCCCACCTTCTCCCCGTAACCTTTGATCCCCTTACCAATCAAGAACCTATCTATCTCGGTCTTAAATACATTCAATGACCTGGCCTCCACAGCCTTCTGTGGCAATGAATTCCATAGATTCACCACTCTCTGGCTAAAGAAGTTTCTCCTCATCTCTGTTCTAAAAGGTCTTCCCTTTACTCTGAGGCTGTGCCCTCGGGTCCTAGTCTCTCCTACTAATGGAAACATCTTCCCTACGTGCACTCTATCCAGGCCTTTTAGTGTTCTGTAAGTTTCAATCAGATACCCCCCTCATCCTTCTAAACTCCATCGAGTATAGACCCAGAGTCCTCAAACGTTCCTCATATGTTAAGCCTTTCATTCCTGGGATCGTTCTCGTGAACCTCCTCTGGACCCTTTCCAGGGCCAGCACATCCTTCCTGAGATACGGGGCCCAAAATTGCTCACAATATTCTAAATGTGGTCTGACCAGAGCCTTATAAAGCCTCAGCAGCACATCCCTGCTTTTATATTCTAGTCCTCTCGAAATAAATGCCAACACTGCATTTGCCTTCCTAACTACCGACTCAACCTGCAAGTTAACTTTAAGAGAATCCTGGACTAGGACTCCCAAGTCCCTTTGCACTCCAGATTGTCACACGAGCCGGGACATGTAAAATATGAGCGCTGCAAAAAGTTTTTTTTTTTAAATCACTGGTTGAAACATCGCCCCGCCCCTAGATGGGGTTTCGCCAAAAATACGAAGGCCGCGTGGTCTTTCTGTCTGCCCGCCCACCCAACGGCTGGACCGGCAGCCAAGAATTCCAAACAATTAATTGGTTAAGGGCCTTAATAGGCTGCTAAGTGTCGGTGGGGGCGCTGCCACCAGCCGAAATGTTGCACCAGTGCATGATGGCGTCAGGACAGTCCCCCGACATCATCGCGCGTTATTTTACGCTCGTTTGGGTCAGGCAGGCGACCCAATGCTCTGCCCGTGGTGAAAGGCACCATCTGTACAATGCCCTGGACCTATTCTTACATTCTTATACCTGTTAGGCTCTAACCGTCTTCATTGGAAATGGTTCTGGATAGTTCGAATAATTTCATGGGCACATTGGTGGTTCGGATTTTGCGCCCAGTGGTGGTGACAAAGCCTGCCACTGACCTCAAAGAAAGCTGTCCACAAAGATCAGGTGATCTCTATCGTGCCAATTTGCCCTTTCCTGAAGTTAGACTGAATTTGGCGTCATGTCAAAGGGACCTCTAGGCATCCGGCAACAGTAACGTCATAAAGCAGGGTAAACAGCCAACCGTGTTCGAAACATTTTTACACGCAGCAAATCAGGAAGTAAACTGCAATGAATTCCCTTCACTTTTCAGTAAATTGTACAGGCAGCAAAATAAATAATTGGGAGACATGCACATGGGATTAAAGTAGTAGCTGAAATATCAAGGGAGAAATTTATCTTAAAAATATGCAGAATCTTTTTTTATTGTAATGGAAAAACGTGACATTCCACAAATATAGAACTAGCTTTTTCAGGGCTGGAGAGGTTTATCAGCAGCAATTATCAAGTTAGCATGCTGTTAAAAACCCAGTAATACCTCACTTAACAGGGCGTAACTGCTTCAATAGCTTTTACAGTGAGACTAATAGCCTAAAAGAGCAAGTTCTTGTCAGCTCAGTGATTTCTAATTGATTGCAATCTGTGGGAACTTTGACAGAGCATCCTATGGGGAACTGTAAAATTACTGACAGCAACTTCTGGGTTTCAAGTTTAACAATGCATGTGTGGACTTGAAAAGTGGACTGACTGACTATCAGTATCAGAGAGCAATGTCAATGAACGCTGACAGCTTTGCCTTCATTACAACTGTAAAGTCCAGGTCATTATACTTTTATTCTTTTCTATACCAGCAAATAAATAAGGCAGTTTATGTCATGACCTGAGGCCATGCTGTGGAGCCTGAGTCTTTGGTATGTTGAGTTATTGACACTTAATGCAAAACAAAAAGAGATGATGGGGGAAGTGATATCATGTGAAGCCAGGGTCAATGAAGAGAGATATCTGGAGGCGCTGAGCTAAACGTTGTTCTTCTCTCACTGCATCTTATGTAATCTCAATGTTGGCCATGAATATTCTGGTTCATTTCATGTTTAATAAACCGTCAAGTGTTTGACTGCGTGTTGAACTCATTCTTGGTTCAGACACTGGCCTCCGGCTCGTCTATAACTTTACGAAAGTCATTTTCTAACAGGCCAAAATGAATGAGGCAACAATAAGCTTAGATTCTAGGGATGCAGAATGTTACACTAACCAAAAAAAGCACCTCAACCCCAACTTTTCAAAAATAACACGCCCTCCACCCAGTGACCAGGTGGCACCAGCCGGTGCCCTAAAAGCTTTTGTTTAACCAGTTCTTCACTCATGAAGATATCTGAATTATATGATTACACGTTTGTCATCAAATAGCCAACCAAGCGTTGTCTCTCTACAACTCTCTTCATCCAGCTCAACTTACTCCCCTCAGCAGCGAATGGCCAGAACCTTGTTCTAGGTTAAATAAATCAAAATACCATCTCCAACACAACCCTAGTTTGACAGCGAGATCTATCTTCAGCTAGCTCTGAAGAAGAGTCATACAAACCCGAAACGTTAACTCTGTTTCTCTCACCACAGATGCTGTCAGACCTGCTGAGTTTTTCCAACATTTTCTATCTTTCCTTCTATTATCATACACTTGGGCACATTTCACAATTCAATCTTTGTAGAAAATGTGTTTGAGTGTTAGAAGATATATAAATTAATTACTCAGAACATGAAAAAAGGTGTTAGAGCTAATACCTCCAAGCTTTATTCATAGGTTCAAACGGACATATTACCTGAGCATTCAAGATCCCTCCCTTTCCATTTGACTGAAACATTGATAAGGACAGAATATGCTTCTTCAGTTTAGAATGCATAGTACGGTTCAGCTAATGATGATGAAAACGGTAACATACATTCCAGAAACTGATTTCAACGACTGATAATGCAAGGAACTGTGTATCACAAAGGGCACAGCAGCTGGCAGAGTTAGTGAGGAACAGTGTTGCTCTGTAGGACCTTACCTGTGCCAGAGAAGTGTTTCTGCTCTTGTTGACTTCTGATCCCAAATCTCTGTGTCTCCCGCCTTTATTACTAGAGTTGCACTTGTAGCAGGTCCACTGTGTCTGCCCTTCAGTCCGAACCCCACAGTCTTTGCTCTGCAGACATTGAGAGTGGTAGATATGGCCACAGCTGGAAGTTGAAAGGAACCCAGATTAGCAAAGCTTCTCATGGTTGACTGATGGCCAATTCAGGGCTTACAAGGCCAACAAACATGAAACCCCTACGTCCAACAAAAACGGCACGTGCATAGGATTAAAATATTGTTCACCAAATCCATACTGTGCCTGCGGTCCATGTATTTTAACAGCCACAACCTGGGTAGCCGAGGGCTTCATTTGAGAATCAAGTCACCAATCAGACCTCTGTGCTATTTTTCTTTAACTGTGCCACAAGGTTCACACCCGGTCCTGTCCTCATCAAGTAAACACAGCAAGTTCTTTTAAAATTTTTAAGTCGAGGAACAGGGAGGGTGTATCTATTCTTCAGATGTGGGTGAAACCGAATTTTCCTATCCTTCCCTGATCGCTCAATAATTGAGTCAATCACATGGTGTGTGACTAAAGTGACATGTGAGCCAGGCTGGTTAGAGGCATCAGCCTCCCCTCCCTGTAGGGCAATAATTGAACTCGTTGGGTTTTACAACAGAACCAGCAACTTTCTCATTCATTTTCTCTTCCGCGACCTGATTTATTCATTTCACAATTTGCCATGGTGAAATTTGACCTCCTTCCGTCTGGGTTGCTGGTTCAGTGCCATAATGACCTGGTTACTGCCTTCACCCAAGCATTTCATCTCAGTTCGCACTCAAGTACAATGTTGAGCGAGTGCTCCATGGTTAGAGACGACTACTTTTGGATGTGACATCAAACTAAAGCTGTCCTGGTTGTTCAAGTAAACATTAAAGATCCAGTGATACCATTCCAGGACGAGCAGGTAATTTTCCTGGGGACCTGAGTAATATTCCTCAACTGAAAGCTGCTCACTTGTCTCGATGCTGTTTGTGAAATGTTGCTGTAAAATGCCTGCTCTCTTTTGCTTACATAACACCACCTGCAATTACTGTTGAGAGACTGGATAGTACCCACATACAATGCAGGTTTATGTTTAATGGCACTGGTTATTTCATTCTAAATATGAACCTGCGCCCGGCTTCCTAACATAGGAAACAATGGATTGCAGCTACTGTGCTGCAACAAGGGGCCTCTGAGAGCGCGATTGTTATATTCGAGTGTAAGAAGCCGTCCTTATCATAATGCAAACTTGCACACTCAACATCAGCATTACGTGAAAAGCTATTCATTGGCTGTGGTCCAATTTCCCTGCTCAGTACCTGGGGCAGCAAAAGCCTTTGTACAAAGCTGTTGTAAAACGCACTTAAATCAGTACAGCTCCGCACAGAGAAACTGACGTCCCTGAGTCACTCTTCAGTTAACGCATGTCAGCAAGGCTGAAGGAGGGGTTCAGGAAAGGATTTGCTTTCGCCTGAGCGCATTGAAGTTTCTTTACAGGCTCCCAGACTGCATCCTGTCACCCACCCCTCACGCTCCCCACCCCGGCACCCCCAGCCCCACTTCTGCTTCGACAGACTAAAAACTTCACACAGCCACTGTCCTCCCTCCCTCATCCCGTGCTCGAGAAACATACCACTTCTCTCTCGCCTGGTTACTGGCGCCTGCTACTCCCACTCCCCCTCCTCCCCATGCGCATCCTGCACTACGTGCCAGAGTACCCGAAAATCATAACAGCGGGTGGTCTTGACCCCACAGCTGGCACTCAAGTTGGGGCGGGGCGTCTCCGGACTGGGGCTGGAGTTCAGGGGCTTTGGTCGGGGTCTCAGGGGCTCTGAACTGTTTCTATATTATGGGCCTTTCCATCTCATAACTGAAAATATAAATTGGACGTTTGGACACCATAACCGATAACCACTGTAAAGTGGGTTCTGACAGCTTGAAAAGCCTTGGTCAAATCCTGATAATAAAGTTGTTCACTCCATCTAAATTCCAATCTTTGGCACCTCTCTATGTGTCAGGCACCGCTACATGTGTCAGAAGACGATTATTAACGTTTACTTCTGTTCTCATAGAAAATAAAATCACGCAGTTAAGATAGAAGGAAAGAGAATAGGATATGGGCAGCAGTTATTCAAGATGGCTTCATAAACAAGCCTGAACTGGCAAGTCATGAGTGACAAATCTGAGAATCTCCCCGATTGCATTTACACCATGGATTTAACGCTATTATGGGGCAATTTTACAAGACCTTTGCCCATGGTGAAACACCTGGTCTGCTGTGAGTATGAAGCAGAAAACCATAAGCAAAGGCTTTGAAAATCTATCCTTTCACTCTACTTTTTGAATTTTATGACACTCAAACCTAACAATTTTTGTTAGTGATACAAGTGGATGAGTGCAATCAAATTCATATGATATTCTTCCCTTACAGCTTTCGTGGAGGTATTAACCTATTTAATTTAGACCAGCTATGTCTAAATAATAGGTGGCAGAGGAATTTAATTCAACATGGGAAAGCAATCATCCATTTCTAACAGGGTTCAGCAGCGTAAAGGAGCCTTTCGGTTTTCCGGTCAATACCTTACGACAAGAACATGGAGATGCGATCCGCTCGCAAACCTCTGAAAGGTGTGACTCACCGATAATTTCCTCTCCTATCCTGTGGGGGGAGGAATCTCTTCAAACGGTCTGACTGACATTGAAAAGTTACTGCATGGTCAGTGAGAATGATCCAGCCACTCACTCCTGCCTCATGCTGACAAGTCAACATGCTGCGTCACTATGAACCTCTGCTCAAAGTTCTCTAATTATCAAGGACATAAGGACTTTAAGAAAAGAAATATTTATTTAGTGCTAGGAAAGATGAAACCAAGCAACAGGGATCGAATGCATTAATAATGAAATGGCACAGCAGCTTGTGACTAGAACTTAGAAATGAGGGAGATGACATCTGCATGTTACTGGTTCTGCAACAAATATCAACTAGTTTCAGAGACTTGTCCATAAGTGCGTGTTACTTCTATAATCTAATATTTTAAGGAGCAAGAACAGGCTACAAAGTGAAACCGAAGTTTTGATAGTATTGCTGCAAACAATAGAAATACTAATATAGGTCCCCTTGCAACAGGAAACACACAATTTATAACCCACTTACAAGCTAGATGACAGATACAATCCATTATTATGACAGTTCAGAACACATCTGAAGGTTATCGGCAAACCATTCAACAAAAAAAAAATTAAATTTAAAGTACTCAACTTCCACTTTTATCACAATGCTTCTTAAAATTTAACCTATTATCTAAAGACAGCAAAAATCTCAGGGGCTGCTTCAGGTCCCAAGCAGAAGAGGACAGCTCCGTACTTTAAGTGCCCAGTATTATCCTTAGTCATATCAATTTTCTAGAAGTGAACCCACTCATCTCACTCGGGTCTGGCTTCACTGGCCTCTCTTCATAGTAATCACTTCTATTCTACTTTGGTAATTTGATATTCCATGACAAAATAGGTACTCCTGCCCACGTCTAATACTCTTCATTACCATTTATCATATGTAAGTATTGGACTCACACGCGTCAGCACGCCTCCACTCCTGTACATCTCTACTGACTAATAATTGTGAAACTGGCTGCTTTTAAAAAATATGTTTATGCGGAATCTGTTAGAAATGTTAAACCATATCATGTGAATTCTAGAAATAAATTGATGGGCTTTTAGGGGAGGAGAGCAGATCACAGCCAAGAATTTTACAGATTGTTTTTGTTTACAGGTCAGGATCTGCCTGGATGTTACACAGAGGTAGCACGAGGACATCTTCAGCCATTTAACCGCTGGGCAACAGCTCTGCATTGATGGCTCTCCAACAGCTGCAATCCACGGACCCTTCAAACATTTATGAATGTTAAAGAGCAGAATGAGGCCATTTGGCCTATCGTGTCTGTAGCGGCTCTCCGAGCTCCATTCTGCTGCCGTCTCCCTGTAAACCTGCACAGTTGGATAACAGCCTAATTTTCCTTTCGAATGCTTCAGTTGAACCAGCCCCCACCACACGCTCACGCAGTACATTCCAGATCACTCGCTGCGTGAGAAATATTTTCCTCATATCACTTCTGCTAATTACTTTAAACCTCGTTCTCAATCCTTCCATGAGTGGGAACAGTTCCTCCCTACCTATTCTGTTGACGCCTCAGGGGGGCACTTTCTCCCCGTTGGGTGGGCTGTCGGGGAGTGGGCCGGTGCGGAGCCGATCGCTGCCCGTGATTGGCTGCAACGCCGCCATTTTGCGTGAGCGAGTCAATGAAGGCCCACTCAGCGTGACGCACACCCGGAAGTGCTCAACGCTGCCTGTGCACCGAGCTGCCTCAGGGAGATTAATTTCATAACGTGAATTTTAAATAAAGAAGCTAAAAAAAAATCATTCACACATGTCCCCTCATGCGACAGCATCACATGAGCTGGGACGTGTTTTTCAAATGTTCCAAAAATATTTATTAATGTCATAAACCCTTCAGAAAACCTCACCCCGCCTGTGGATGAGGTTTGACGATAAATACGAAGGCCGCCTAGGCTCTTCGCCTGCTGCTAACCTTAAGGTTGGACAGGCAACATTCTCAATAGGGTTAAATGTTTGATTCATGGCCTTAATAGGCCTTTTACAGTTCGGTGGGCACGCAGCTGACTCTGGTGAGGGCCCACCGCATGGAAGATCCCAACCGGAAGATTCTGCCCCTCATGATTTTGAACGCCTCTACCAAATATCCTTTCCGCCTTCTCTTCTCAAAGGAAATAGTTCCAACTTCTCCAATCTATCCCCATAACTGAAGTTCCTAGTCCCAGCAACCATTCTCGTGAATCTTTTCTGCACTCTCTCCAATTCCCTCACATCCTTCCTAAAATATGGCACTCGGAACTGGATGTAATACTCCAATTGAGGTCAAACCAGTGTTTGATACAAGTTCAACATAACCTCCTTGCTCTTGTACTCTATGCCCCTATTAATAAAGCCCAGGATACTGTATGCTTTATTAATAACTCTCTCAGCCTGTATTGGCACCTTCAATGACTTATGCACATACATGCCCAGGCCCCTCTGCTCCTGCACCCCATTTAGAGTTGTACCCACCATTTTATACTGCCTCTCCATGTTCTTTCTACCAAAATTAATCATTTCACAATTCTCTGCATTGAATTTCATCCACCACCTGTCTGCCAATTCTACCAAATTGTCTATGTCCTTTTGAAGTTCTACACTATCCTCCTCACAGTTTACAATGTTTCCAAGTTTTGTATCATCTGCAAACTTTGAAATTGTGCCCTGTGCACCAAGGTCTAGGTCTTTAACATAGATCAAGAAGAACAAGGGTCCCAACACTGTCCCCTGGGGAAATCCACTACAAACCTTCCTCTAGCCTGAAAAACGTCCATTAACCACGACTCTCTATTTCCTGTCAATCAGACAATTGTGAATTGTTATGACCGGGATGGGAAGAGTGCACAGTTTTTCTAACCCCACTCCTCCGCAGATCACAACATAAGTCCAAGTGTTTAATTCACTAAGTGGACAATTGTCTACTTTCGCTATTGCCAGAACCAGAATAGAGACTTTAACCAGGTTTCTTTCAATAAACTCAGAACGACTGATTTATTATGAAACAAAACTAATTTTTAAAAGCAAGTTGTAAAAAGTGCTTAACATACAGTTTGTAAACCTTAAGTATGCCTATATACCCCATCAATCCCTACACACATACACGTTAAGGACAAAACAAATAGGGTCTCTGCAGAGGTTGATGTTTAATTAAAAACAACACTTTCTGGCCAATGGGAAAACTCCGTGAAAAAGAATAATGTTTGAAGGGTTTTGACACTGTCAGTCTGCTGTTCCTGTGTGTGAAGACGCTAGTCATAGTAGTTGTCTGGAAGTTCTTTCCAAAGGAGCTTCGGTGTGGAGGAGAACAGAGCATAATTAAAGTCCTCGAGGTCCCTCTCTCAACTCAGCTTCTCAGGTTTCCAAACACAGATGAGTTATACTGAGAGGATTCTAGCTGGACTGATAACTATACTGAATTTCAGTCGAGGCAGGGAGGGAGCGTGTTGGGCAACCTTATCCTTCTTAGCTTATTCCAAAAAATGAGTCCGAAACACAAGATCAAAACAGAAACTCATTTCATTCAGGCGGTTTCCAGAAAATTACCAGGGCAGCCTCAGAAAGCAGCAGTTTTTTTTTTTCTCCAGGAATTAAAATTCAAGTAAACAAATAATTCTTATCTCCTCATGGGCCTTGCTGGTCATTTAGCTGAAATCACGTGACTTCCAGGAAAAGGTAATTTTCTCTCAGTCCAAAATGAACTTATAATCTTTAAAAAAAAACCAGGTCAGTTCCCAACCCAGGAAAGTGTCCAAATAATTCAAAGCCCTTCCAACTAAAAAAAAATGTTCTTGGACATATGTATTCATATCAAGTATCCACGTTGCTACTGTCCCTCTTGTTACATGAGCTATAACTTTGCTCACAAGTCTGTTATGCAGCACTGCATCAAATACCTTTTGGAAGTCCAATCTACACATCAACTGCATTGGCCTGAATTTTCCCCCCGGCAATTTGGGGACAGGGCCCGCTCACCAAGGGGAAAATGACACGGGATGGCGTCGGGAGGAACCCCCCGGTGTCATCCCGGTCCCTTTAAATATTTAGGAAGGAGGATGGACTGCGAAATCAGCTGTCCGCCCGCCGACCTGTCAATGGCCAATGACTTCAGTAGGAGAGACTAGGACCCGAGGGCACAGCCTCAGAGTAAAGGGAAGACCTTTTAGAACAGAGATGGGGAGAAACTTCTTTAGCCAGAGAGTGGTGAATCTATGGAATTCATTGCCACAGAAGGCTGTGGAGGCCAGGTCATTGAATGTATTTAAGACCGAGATAGATAGGTTCTTGATTGGTAAGGGGGTCAAAGGTTACGGGGAGAAGGCGGGAAAATGGGGTTGAGAAACTTACCAGCCATGATTGAATGGCGGAGCAGACTCGATGGGCCGAATGGCCTAATTTCTGCTCCTATGTCTTATGGCCTTATTAAAACAATTAAAGGATCTGCCCGTCCAATCTTAAGGCTGGTGGGTCGGCCAGGAGCCCCCGCGGGGAATAGAGAAAACAGGAAACCTCATCCAGCGGCGGGGTGAAGTTTCATGTCCATTTTTAAAAACTTCAATAAATTTTATGTGATATTTATTAACAAGTCCCATCTCGTGTGACATTGTCACATGAGGGGGACATGTTAACAATTTTTTTATTTTTCTATTTTTTAACTTTGTAACACTTTCACTGATCTCCCTGAGACAGCACTTAGCCTCAGGGAGCAGTGCGCTCTTTCGCACACGTTCTGACAGATGGGGAATCCCCCCCACCCCACCCCCCCATAGCGCCTCCAGTCGGGCAGGTCACTGGACAGGCCTTAATTGGCCCGCCCACTTAAAATGGCGGCGGGGCCCGCTTCGGCGGTGGAATTCGGCTGCCCGCCCACCACCGAGCTGGTGGGGCCCACCTGTCTGCTCACCAAGGGCAAAATTGTACCCATTGTCTCATCGACCCTCTCTGCTACCTCTTCAAAAAACTGCAGCAAGCTAATTAAAGCGGATTTTCTGTTAATAAATCCATGCTCGCTTTCCTTTATCAACTCGCATTTGTCCATGCGACTATTAACTTTGTCCCGAATTCTTGTTTCTGTTGAAAGAGGAAGCTGCTGAAAATAAGGATTCACCTGCACAAAGGGTTAATGCAGCAATTAACTTCTCTGTAGAGTTAAACATTAAAATTGCACATTTTACATTCCTTCCCCAAAGCTGAAATATGCTAACTGAAAGCAGCTAGTTCCAATTGGCTCAGAGTTCAGTTCCATCCTCTGCATCTTTAGCCCTCGAATGTAGACTTGCAGCCACACACACACAGACACAGACAGACAGACAGACACACAAAGACACACACACACACAGACAGACACACACAGACACATACACACAGACATACACACACAGACATACACTCAGAGACACAGACACACAGACACACACACACAGACAGACACAGACACACACAGACACACACACGCAGACACAGACACACACACCAGGGAGTTCAAATCCACAGAATAAGTGAAGTTCCCTGCAAAAGTTGCAGGCGTTAAAGTAACTGTTGACATGGCATATTAGTCTTTCTGGATCAATAACTTGTTTAGTAGGGGTACAGCAATTATTCTGCAATTTAAAACACAACTGTGGCAAGAACCCTGATTCGGAGAGTTAACAGTGGGAGTGCTGTGCTGCAGCACATCTCACCAACACATAATGTACAAACATTCTCGCCAGAATTTCTGGGTCTTCATTTATTAAATATTCATGTTGCACTCAAGCACACATAGCAGGCTGCGTGCAGGAGCTCACACAGTAAGTAAAAGATTCAAAACACTAAAAGGCTGTAGCAATGTACAAAATAGTCTCTATTTATTGCTGGCAGACTGCCCTTGCTTAATTCTTGTAGAATGATAAAATATAGAAATCCAAAAGCAATAAATACTTTTGACCTAAAATTCCCATTTAAGAGAACAAAACTAAATGAAGGGAAGGTGATTAAATCTTTTCTCTATTTCTCACCAAGCCCCTGAGGTGTTAACACACGCAGTGAGACAAAGCAGCATTGCTCTAATTGGCACTCAAGGACAACCTCTCAAAAGATACAATTGCTTGAACCACCTCAGTAAGCAACAGTCGAGATGTAATTAGTTCCTTCAACACATTAGGCTGTGAACACGAAAGACAGTGGCCTCCTAAGAGTGCCAAAATAATGCTAACCACCATTTTCTTACAGCAAGTGTAGACCTAGAGTTCATGTGCCCTTCAAAATATCAACTCATTTTTGGCAATGAAATAAGACTTGCATTTATATAGCGCCTTGCATAACCTCAAGGTGTCCCAAGACACTTTAGAGCCAATGAAATACTATTTTAAAGTGTAGTCACTTTAGTAATGTAGGAAACACAACAGACAATTTGCACACAGCAAACTACCATGAAGCAATGTGATAAAGACCAGGGAGTCTATTGACTGGGGGAGAAGTCCCCTGCTCTTCTGTCAAATAATACTGTGGAACCTTTAACATTCACCTGAGGGGGGTCTGGTCAGAAAGATGGTATCTCCGCCAGTGCAACATTTTCTCGATACTGCACTACAAATGTTAGCTGAGGTTTTTGTGCTCAGGTCTCTGGAGTGGGACTTGTAACCACAGCCTTCTGAATTGGAGGTGAGAGTGATGAGGGTCTGCCGATGGAACAGTGGATCCGGGATACAGCAACTAACCACCCCCCCCCATCCAAACCCCCCCCACCCTGGCCCGACAACACCCCCATCACCCAAACCCTTGTCCAACATGCAGCCATACAATCTCCTGGGGGAGGTAAAAATTTACAGAGAAAACCTTAGCCTAACTTTGGAAAAAATTCCTGGTCCTGAAAAGCGACCAGGCAAGTAGTCCTCAGTGACAGAGTGACACAACCCCCAGTGACTGGTCTGTCTTGTACACGTAGACCTGCTGGCTATGCTCAAGGGCATGTCAAGCTCTCTCTTTATCGTGTCAATACGTGCAGTGAGTAGAAGATACAAAAAAATATGAAAATGGAGGATAAGTAAAGATCCACATATCCATCTAACCTTCCTCATATAATGAATGAAGCCTAGAGCATCAGAATACAGACACTTTCCACTCATTCAGAGGCCTGGAATCTCCAGGGAGAGGCAAAATGACACAGATTAAAAACCCAGCACAATTAGGGAAAATTCTGGCAAGTTCCTCTGCTATGCTTTTAGCTAACTGAAGCTAGTCCAGAAGATCACAAAGATCTTGACTGATACTGTGGGAGGAGATTAAAATTGGACACAGAATTTGAACTGTTTCCTAACCATGGGACTTTGTTTGACCGTGAACCATGCTTGCTTTAGCTTCATGGGAGCAGTGGTCCTTTAGAGAATGTAGATCTCCTCATTTCACCTTCCGTTTAAATTATGGTCAATGAAGGGTGTTAAGTATATGCAGCATTTGATCTTCTCGTATTTATGACACTTCTCTAAATTAAACATTATTTGCAAAATACATCCCAAACTTCCAGCACATCAATATTTGCTTGTGCATTCTACCCTCCTTAAACTTGAGGTTATCCGAAACTCTGCTATCTGTGTCCTAATTGGCAACAAGTCCCCTTCACCTATCACTCCTGTGCTCACTAACCTACACTGGCTCTACATTAAGCGACGCCTCAGTTTTAAAATTCTCATCCTTGTTTTCAAATCCCTCCATGACCTCATTACTTTGCAACCCCCCCTCCCCCCCACCCCCCCGCCCCCCACACCCCCATCTCTCCTCCATACCCATGACCCTCTAATTCTGGTCTCTAGCACATCCCCAATTATAATTGCTCCACCATTGGTGGCCGTGCCTTCAGCTACTGAGACCCCAAGCTCTGGCATTCCCTCCCTATACATCTCCAACTCGCTTTCCTCCTTTAAGACATTCCTCAAAACCTACCAATGACCAAGCTTTTGGTTATCTTGGCCGATATCACCCTACGTTGTTTGGGGTCAATTTTTATTTGATAATTGCCTTAGGACATTTTATTACACTGAAGGTGTTATATAAACACAGGGTGTTGTTGACTTGCTGGTAAAGTAGTAACACTCCCTCATATTTTGGAATCGTCTTAATCATTAATGAAAATGATAAATAGCAAGGATGATAACAATGATCCCTGCGGGACACCACTGGTAACCGGTTTCCAGGCAGATCCAAAATCAATAAAGGCAATATTCTGCTGATGGGCATTCTGCAGATTCTCAATCCATCACAGCAAATGATCAATAGTTCCACAAGATTTCTTCCCCGGGCTCCTAGTGGGGAAGGAGCAGCAGGAGGGATGGGAAAGATGGGGGAGGGAAATCGGAAGGGACTCACAAGGAATACTTAGCCCAGGGTTACCTCCCCTCTCTCCAACTGTGACGCAGGTCCTCCCACATTTCGAGTGCAATTGCAATGCTTTCTATGTACATGTTTGGTTTGCAGTTGTTCCCTCTTAAGGGAGGAGGTATTCGCTTTCTATTTAAATATCATACAAGCAATTTCAAACTAAAAGGGGGAAAGATAAATTTCCAATTTTATCTGAGAGCTGACCTTTTCTGTTTTTAAGAAACCAGAGTTATCCTGGCCTTGCCAAACGCAGGTTGCTTTTAATTCCAAACAGAACATATCAAAAAAGTTAGGTGCTTTTGATAAGTAAAGTCCCTCTGTAAGGGAATGAAAAGAGCATTTGTTGAAGGAGGCGGTGGGGGGAGGGAGCTATTAATTAAAGCAAAGATACCTTTGGGACAAAATAATTAAACGTTAGAAATGAAAATAAAATGAATAGAAAACCCAAACTACCAGGGCACTGCTAAATATTTCAACTTAGAAGTGAGTGAAGTGATAGTGAGTGACGCATTAGTTAAATGTCACGTAGGTGTATATGTAATGATGCAGGATTCACCTTCAGGCTTATCTCATAGATAGTAGTGTACAGTCACCAGACTTTACTATGGAAGCAAAACAATTTTAAAATGCTGGATACTTCTCAATAACTCTAACCTATCGTCTAAAACTGACACATTCGATTTGCAAAGTTCCCACACCAAATCTTCAAAGTCTCCGAGCTGAGATTCTACAGTTCCAATCCATAATAGCGAAACCAAGCAACAATTAAACTCTGAGACTCTTTTTTTAACCCATGGGGTTATGATGTTAAAATGATTCACTCTACCCTGTATACTATTGAACATTACGCAGTATAACTTTTCTGAGCTTATAAAATAGTATTTTATATATTTTTTACTCAATCCCTATCACGGGTGGTTTGTTCAGGATGTTAAAAAGCTTGAATGTAATGAGACAATCTTTAAGTATGTCTGCAGCACAAAAGCTTTGTCACATTTTCCTAGTTGATTCAAATTTCTGAGGAACGAGTGAATAAGACATTAACTGATATCCACTTGCTTCACAATTTCGTGCCACATTCCTCTCAATTTCTACTACATCTTCGAACATTACATACAGCATCGTACGAGAGCCATCAGCACACGTAGACATCACACTGCAGATGTCAAACAGCAATTTTGCTTCACATTATAGATGTAGAACAAGATTAAATTGCCCTAGGTTACTACTGCGGGCTTTCAACCTTGAATCTCACACTAACCGATACATTTTCAAAGTTCTCTACCCCAACAATGATGTCTCTGAAAGTTCTGAGACTGATCCATTATAATGTGAGCCTTTAAGGGTCATTCATGCACCTCACTAGCAGAATGATACACTACACATGGTATTACACTCCTATCATTAGGTGTACCATTTGACTTAGTGGTTGCACTGCCATGGGAGATCCATTACTCAAGACTAACTGCTCTGGGCTGCCAGTTGTCAGCCCAAGTCTGGATATTGTCCAGGTGTCAAGCTTCTTGAGTGTTGTGGGAGCTGTACTCATCCAGGCAAGTGGGGAGTATTCCATCACACTCCTGACTTGTGCCTTGTAAATGGTGGACAGACTTTAGGGAGTCAGAAGGTGAGTTGCTTGCCACAGGATTCCCAGCCTCTGACCTGCTCTTGTAGCCACAGTGTTTATATGGCTAGTCCAGTTCAGTTTCTGGTCAGTGGTAACCCCCAGGAGGTTGATAGTGGGGGATTCAGTGATGGTAATGCCATTGAATGTCAAGGGGCAATGGTCAGATTCTCTCTTGTTGGAGATGGCCATTACCTGGCACTTGTGTGGTGTGAATGTTATTTGTCACTTGTCATCCCAAGCCTGGATATTGTCCAGGTCTTGCTGCATTTGCACATGGACTGCTTCAGTATCTGAGGAGAAGCGAATGGTGCTGAACATTGTGCAATCATCAGCGAACATCCCCACTTCTGACCTTATGATGGGTGGAAGGTCATTGATGAAGCTGCTGAAGATGGTTGGGCCATCCTGAGAACCAGCTACAACACTGGCATCTACCCGGCTATGTGGAAAATTGCCCAGGTGTGTCCTGTACACAAAAAGCAGGAAAAATCCAACCTGGCCAATTACCGCCCCATCAGTCTATTCTAGATCATCAGTAAAGTGATGGAAAGGGTCATCACCAGTGATATCAAGCAGTTTAGCAGGCTTAGCAATAACCTGCTCACTGACGCCCAGTTTGGGTTCCGCCAGGGGCATTCAGCTCCTGACCTCGTTACAGCCTTGGTTCAAACATGGACAAAAGAGCTGAACTCAAGGGGTGAGGTGAGAGTGGTTGCTCTTGACATCAAGGCGGCATTTGGCCAAGTGTGGCATCAAGAAGCCCTAGCAAAACTGGAGTCAATGGGAATCAGGGGGAAAACTCTCTGCTGGTTGGAGTCATACCTAGCACAAAGGAAGATGGTTGTGGTTGTTGGACGTCAGTCACCTCAGCTCCAGGACATCGCTGCAGGAGTTCCTCAGGGTAGTGTCCTCGGCCCAACCATCTTCAGCTGCTTCATCAATGACCTTCCTTCCATCATAAGGTCAGAAGTGGGGATGTTCACTGATGATTGCACAATGTTCAGCACCATTCACAACTCCTCAGATACTGAAGCAGTCCATGTCCAAATGCAGCAAGACCTGGACAATATCCAGGCTTGGGATGACAAGTGCCAAATAACATTCTCCCCACACAAGTGCCAGGTAATGGCCATCTCCAACAAGAGAGAATCTGACCATTGCCCCTTGACATTCAATGGCATTACCATCGCTGAATCCCCCACTATCAACATCCTGGGGGTTACCATTGACCAGAAACTGAACTGGACTAGCCATATAAATACTGTGGCTACAAGAGCAGGTCAGAGGCTAGGAATCCTGTGGCAAGCAACTCACCTTCTGACTCCCCAAAGCCTGTCCACCATCTACAAGATACAAGTCAGGAGTGTGATGGAATACTCTCTACTTGCCTGGATGAGTGCAGCTCCCACAACACTCAAGAAGCTCAACACCATCCAGGACAAAGCAGCCCCGCTTGATTGGCACCCCATCCACAAACATTCACTCCCTCCACCACCAACACACAGTAGCAGCAGTGTGTACCATCTACAAGATGCACTGCAGGAACTCACCAAGGATCCTTAGGCAGTACCTTCCAAACCCATGTCCACTACCATCTAGAAGGACAAGGGCAGCAGACACATGGGAACACCACCACCTGGAAGTTCCCCTCCAAGTCACTCACCATCCTGACTTGGAAATATATCGGCCGTTCCTTCACTGTCGCTGGGTCAAAATCCTGGAACTCCCTCCCTAACAGCACTGTGGGTGTACCTACACCACATGGACTGCAATGGTTCAAGAAGGCAGCTCACCACCACCTTCTCAAGGGCAACTAGGGGTGGGCAATAAATGCTGGTCCAGCCAGCGAAGCCCACACCCTGTGAATGAATAACAAACAGTAAAAGATGATAAGAATGGCATTTAGCAGCAACGTGAGACACTGGATTCTTTCAAAGTGTTTCACACCATGAATTACTTCATCAACTCCACTATAAGTATCCAGACTATTAGCACCACATCACACTGAGTCATTGGCTTATGGCAGGGTTGCGCACTAACAATTTAATTAACAACTTATCGATTTTGCAGCATTGCATTAATCCATGATTCACAAAGAAAGTAGGGGGAGAAAAATTCTCTTTATCTTCTAACCTCAAGAACTGTTCACATGGAAACAAAAGTGCAAAATCAATACATGATTAACAAATCTGCATGTGTTGACAACATTGTTGTGGAATAGAAGGCCAGCTATTTAGCTGGGATATTATTCAGATGAAAGTCTTCATTCTTCCAGTCTTCCTTAGGCTCAGGGGTGGTGTCAGAGGGTTGGGGAAGTCCAGGCATGTCAACCGGTTGTGGGGAATCTTCCAGAAACGAAAATTAATGGTCATCTTGGGCAAATACAGGTTCATTAAGGAAGGCCTGCATGGATTTCTTAAGGAAAAATCATGTTTGACTAATTTCACAGAATCTTTACAGGGCAGGAGGAGGCCATTCAGCCCATCGAGTCTGCACTGGCTCTCTGAAAGACCGTTCCAGCCAGTCCCACTCCCCTGCCTTATCCCCCTAACCTTGCACATTCTCTCTTTTCGGGTAACAATCCAATTCTCATTTGAATACCTCGATCGAACCTGCCTCCACCACCCTCTCAGGAAGTTTGTTCCAGGCTCCAATCACCCCCTTGAGTGAAAAAACTTTTCCTCACATCACTTTTACTCCTTTTGTCAATTATTTTGAATCTGTGCCCTCTAGTTGCTGATGTTCTCTTGAGTGTTAACAGTTTCTCACTATTTATCCTGCCCATACCCCTCAGGATCTTGAACATCTTTATCAAGTCTCCTCTCAGCCTTCTTTTCTCCAAGGAAAACAGTCTCAACCTCTCCAATCTATCCTCATAGCTACAGTTCTTCATCCCGGGAATCATCCTTGTGAATCTCCTCTGTACTCTCTCCAATGCCTTCACATCCTTCCTCAAGTATGGCGCCTAGAACTGGACTCAGTACTCCAGGTGAGACCTAACTTGCTGGAATTTTTTGATGAGGTAACAGAGGGGTGATAAGGGCAATGCAGTTGATATGGTTTACGTGGACTTCCAAAAGAGGTTTGATAAAGTGCTGCACAACAGACTCGTGATCAAAGTTATAGCGCATGGAATAAAACGGACAGTAGCAACATGGATACGGAATTGACTGAGTGACAGGAAACAGAGAGTTGCTGGATGTTTTTGGAAAGGTTTGTAGTGGAGTTCCCCAGGGGTCAATGTTAGGACCCCTGCTCTTCCTGAGATATATTAATGACTTAGACCTTCGTGTGCAGGGCACAATTTCAAAATTTATTAGATGATACAAAACTCAGATGTATTGTGAACTGTGCGGAGGATATAGAACTTCAAAAGGACGTAGACAAGTTGGTGGAATGGATGGATAAACGACAGATAAAATTTAATGCAGAGAAATGTGAAGTAATTCATTTTGGTAGGAAGAACATGGAGGGACATCATAAAATAAATGGTACATTGGGGTGCATAAACAGAGGGATCGGGGTGTTTATCAGCACAAATCATTGAAAGTGGTAGGTCAGGGCAAGAGCATAGTTAGTAAAGCATACAGAACCCTGGGCATTATTAATAAGGGCACTGAATACAACAGCAAGGAGGTTATGTTAAACTTGTATAAAACACTGGTTTGACCTCAACTGGAGTATTACCAGGTTCTGAGTGCCACATTTTAGGAAGAATGTGAAGGCATTAGAGAGAGTGCAGAAAAGGTTCACTGGATTGGTTCCAGGGATAAGGAACTTCGGTGACATAGGCAGATTATAGAAGTGGGGACTGTTCTCCTTGGAGGCAAAGATTGAGAGGGCATTTGATAGAGGTGCTCAAAATCATGAGGGATATGGACAGAGTAGATAGGGAAAAACTGGAGAACCAGAGATTTAAGGTAATTGGCAAAAGAAACAATGGTAACATCAGAAAACCCTTTCCATGCAGAGGGTGGTTCAGGTTTGGAACGCACCACCTGAGAGTGTGGTAGAGGCAGGGTCAATCGAGGCATTCAAGAGGGAATTGGATTATCTGCAAGGGAAGGGCTATGGGGAGAAGATGGGGAAATGGCACTAGGTGACTTGCTCCTTCAAAGAGCCATTGTAACCATTCTATGATTTTGAGTACAATTCAGGAATTTGCGATTAGGTAAGAAGAGATGAAAATGGTCATTATGGAACCTGGAATATGACCAAAACAGATTGGAAAGACTTCCTGTGTTCCTGGAATCTTTCATTCTTATTTCACAGCAGGGCTAAACTCCCTCAGTGCCGATTAAGCCTGAACATTACTTTGAACCACAGCCTCATTAAAAATTTTCTCCCAATCTCTAAGTTGCCAGGCAACAGCACTGATTCGAGGAATACCTACAGAGGTGTTTAACTAGTAATAGTACATGATGAAAAAAACAGAAAATGCTGGAAATACTCCGTAAATCAGGCAGCGCCTGTGGAGACAGAGAAACAGAGCTGATGTTTCAGGTTGATGACCTTCATCAGAACTGTAAGGCGTTGGAAAATATTCAGCTTTTAAGCAAATAAAGAGGCAGGGAATGTTGGGGGGGGGATGGCAAGAAAAGACCAGAAGTCTCTGATAAGGGTGGAGTTTGAAGTGATTGAATGACACAAGCAACGGAAGTGCAAGATAAAATGAGATGCAGTGACAGGTGGGGAGGGAAGGATGCTCCCAAGTAAAGAATTGCAACATAGAAGTGGGGACAGCAGAAATAGAATTTGTCACTATTTCCTGCTTTAATTTCAGATCCCCGGATACACTGGAATTGTATTTGGATTTTGAACAGTACACCATTTAATTTAATTTTGGAACGAAACTAAATAAACTTCACCAAACGATTAACTGCTGCTTTTTCATCAGAATGTACACCTACACAAGATAGAGTTGCTGCAATTTTTGATACCCTAAGTAGTGTTCCATGCTGGGTGCATGTTTCTCACACTGTGGTGCTCATCAAGGGTTCAAAAATAACTTGTGAATAAGGATTAGGCCTTAATGCACTTGGAGCACCTGTGCAATGCTACAGATGTTCAATATTATTGCAAAGGTGAGGACACACGATGAAAGTCAGATAGGAGACTTCACACTCCAGATCAAGGACAGCCAATGCTTGGGTCACCAGATGTGTTTACAGGCTCATTCCACTTTGTAACCCACGTTTGGAATCACTCTGGGTATGGAAACTGATGGGTGAATCTTAACTACAAAAAACTAGTGAGATGGATTCAGGTGAAAGGTTCAATTTTTAAAAATAATGTCTTAAACCCAATCCCCAACCCTCCTGTTTCTGGTTTTAATGAAGCGGGGCCAAGGACAGGAGACAACCTCCTCCCATGTTGTTACGAGTGAGTAATTATGGTATCACAGATTTTTAAGGGCTGCTGTTTTAAAGGAACATTTCTGTTTTCATTGAGTTTAACAGCCTTTTTCAAAATTAAAGAATGGATAGACAACATGGCATCTCTTTGTGTTAGCTCAAACCTGGTCAGACTCATACCTCTAGAGCTGGTTATGAAGAGTCATTAAAATGCTTTTGGCTTCTGCGAGAACAGGAGGAGGCTTCAACGGGCCACAAGGTAATTAACTTCTTTGCCTGGTAAAGCAACAACTCCTTGAAAATCAACACAGCAGCCACTTTTATGTTCTTTTGCCTGTATAAAGGAGGACGTAAGAAGCCTCCTTGTGGCACATAGCTCTCAGCTGAAACAGGCAGTAAAAAACTCTGAGATGCATCATCAGAGGGGTTTTTCTCTCTGTCAGCGGGTGTCAAAGAGGAAGGCATTAAGAACTCAGCTGCCACTCTGCCAAATGAGTCCAGGTCATTGTCAAGTGTCAAAACCACAGAACTAACGAGAGACAAGAAGCCTTCTCTTTCTCCCAGAACCTACTAGACCTGCTGAGTCCACCTGTAAAAGGCAAATACTGACTGGTCGTCTCCAGAAGCCATCACAGCTGCTAAACCAAATCTCGAGTTTCAACCCCTTCACCTCTGAAAAATGGCACTCAAGCAACAAGTCCACAATGCTGTCTCACAGAGACTGAAATCTCATCTTTAAGTATCTTTTTACCTTTAGCTGCTTTTAATGATTGTATATTTTAGCTAATAATGTTATTACTTTTTTCTTAAGTAACTTTCAGCAGTAGTTTTGTAATAAACTAACCTGTAGTCTTATGTAACATTAAAGCTCGTCTGCGGTGGGGGGGGGGGGGGGGTTATTTTTAAATTGAAGTGCTCATAAATTAAAAGGGGATGACATACACACACACACAAATTCTTAGCTCACAAAGCACTTTGAGGAAACGCCTTTCACATGGTCATGACAATGTGTTGTAATGAGGGCGGCAGCCTCAGTTTTAATCTGTTCTATAGATATAGTCCTGGTTGGCCATGTTCCTCAAACTTTGAGTGTCAAGGCAGGTGGATGGTAAATGCTGAGCTGGGAAACTTGAAACAACTGCCACAGCTTGTTTTGGAATTTGTGTATATTCTGAGATGAGGGCCTTGAATTTAGTAGTAATAAGACCACAGAGTCTTACAGGTTTCTTACAAAACTAAATTAAACATTTATTATTAAAAGAAATGATTTGAAGCACATACATAAATCTACAAATTACTACTATGGTAACTTCTAAATCCCCTAGTTAATCTAACTTCCATTAAAGCAACAGTAAGACACATAGGTTTTATAAGACCCAGGCAAAGGAACACAATACCCTGAACAGTTGAATCCAAAGTGAGTTTTTCTCAGCTTCAGTTCTTTATAGACAGCAACTTGAAGCTTAGATACTGGAGGCTTTTCACACGTGTGTTAGATTTCAGAACGCCTGCCCTTACACACAGCCTTCTCTCCTTTATACATATTTTCCCCTTTGAATGCAAATTCCCATTGTTTCACTGTGTCTTTGGGCTTTACTTCTCTAATAATAAAAATCTATCATAGTACCAATTTTGTCATCAATCTTTGGGAAAAATAAACACACTGTTTCTTAACTTCTCCTGGCTAGGTGTAACATTTCACCCACTCTTTTGAATTCAAGCTAGTGTAGTTTATTTAAAATTGCAAATGTTCCCTTTACACTTCACATTCTAAAACCTCCCCCATGTTTACCTACTTAACATTTCAAACCTAGCTTACTTTCTGATACGTTAAAGCCTTCAGGCCAGCTCCCTTAAATTCAATTAAAACACACACACACATACAAAACACACACACACACGCGCACACTCTCTCGCTCTCCTTTACAATGAATTCCAATTGTTATATCTTCCTGACACGAGAAACCAGACAGCTGAAAGGAGGTTAGGTAAATGCCTTCTTAGCGCTGCTTAGGGGCCAAGAGGAGTACCCTCTCCCAGAGTCTCCTCACTTCCCTGGGATTAAACACCAACCATTTCAATAACAGGGAATGCTCTCAGTCACAGCTTGAGCTTTTATGCTTCAGAGCTATTCCAAGCAACTGTGAGGGAAGAATTAATCAGAGTAACAGCATAAGTCTGCTATTGGCTTTGTGTGTTTGAGCATTGGAGCAATGATTCTCAGATTAGAATGCCTTAAAATAGTTACAGCTACTCAGCAATTCTAAGATGATGACCAACGTACTTTTAAACTGAGACTGACTCTACAGTGCCAGCAAGGTTTCAGAAGAAATAACCATCTCTTTAATGGGGTAATTTAATTGGGAACATGTCAGCTTGTGTTAATATCAAGCTAAATAACGGCTGCCATTGTTTCAAGGGCAAAACATGTGCATAAAACAGTGAGGGGGCCAAAGCAAGAATGTTGAGGATTAATACTAATCGATCTGGGTCCTGACCCGCACATTTGCACAAGTGCTTGCACAAGCGAAGCCTTTAATTTTGGGCTGTCTGTCTCTTCAGCATCAGCCTCAGGCAATTCCAGGGGTGAAGGGCGCCAAGGAGCAGGTATCCCTATTCCTGTGCAGCTGCAGGAGAGGCAGGCAGGGTGGGGTTGAGGACATCTTTGCTCCTGTGGAGTTGTGGGAGGGGTGGGAGGGGGGAACGGGGTAGGGGGTGGGGACAGGGGGTAGCGGGGAGGACATTCCTGTTCCTGTGGAGTTGCGCGAAGGCAAGGGAGATGCAGGCAGGAGCGTGGGGGGTTGCAGTGGTGGTTGGTGGAAGACATTCCTGAACTTTCAGCTCCACTGGGAGGTTATTTCTAAATAAGAATGTCTTCAGGACCTATCATTGCTCAGCTGGACAGGGTGTGTCAGACCCCTCTTATCACAGGTAAATATGGAAAAGGGGGTCCAAAACTGCCTAGAATGCCCAAAAAAAAGGGCCATGACTTTAGCAGTGGGAACACTCTTGCACAGAATGGGCTCAGAAATCGATAGGTTTCGCACCTGGACTAGACCAGGTAAACAGGCACAATGCAAACCAGCTTCAACCCTTTCTTTTACATAGAAATTTTGCCCAGGGACAAAAAGCAGATTCCTAATTAACAGTTTACTTGGTGCAATAGCAACTTTATTCAACACGAGAGAAATCTGCAATAACAAAAGAGGGAGCTTTACTGACCTGGATAACTCTTGGAAAAAGAGTTGGTTGGCAAAGCAGTCAGCTCACTGGCTGAGTTATTGAGAAGGTATTGAATCCTGATTAGTTTCCTGTTACGTGGAGATTTTTAACTTTTGCTGACAGTCACGTGATAAGGGGTAGGAAAAAGGCATTCAGGTGGTGAATCGTAATGAGAATTTGGATTCAAAGGGTGGAATTTTATGGCCCTGCTGTGGGGCAGGGAGAGGAGCAACCAGCCGTCCAAAAATCCACGGACTTCAGCGGGACTGGGAAATCCCACTGGCAGGAGCGGTGGTAAAACCCTGCCCACGGTCTTGATCAAACAAATCTTGATCATCAAGGATTAGACATGTGGGCTGATGCCAAGGGCTGCAACACGGTCTGGCAAAGGTGCCGCAGGCTGCTGCGTTCTCCTCCACTTTACCCTGCAAAGGGGCCTTGCCCTGGAACAGACAGGCACGGAGACAGCGCCAACTAACTGCAGAAGATGAACACGAGGGCCACAAGGCATGTCTGCTCAGGGGAGCAGCCAGTGCAGTCAGAGTGACAGACATCCACTCATGGGGAAGCACTTTGAGTTTGGTGCACACCAAAAGCCAAAGAACAATTGTCACGTCCCACACGTGCCTAACTCCCTGGCATTAACAAGAACCGTCAGGCGTGGTAAAAGTATCGGAAATCCCACACTGTTACAAAACATAACACACACGTACGGGGGAAGTCCTACAGTATTTTCTCTTTGTCGATGGAAAGGTGGCTATTTCTCCCCCTTTTCAATTACAGATCATCTCTAAGAGAAAGCAGCAGCATTTTAACGGCTGCAGCCTCTGAAATCCTGCCCCTTTGGCTCCTCAGCACTGCCAGAGTGTTACAGCCTGCCAGCGGCACTCTGCTCACTTTTAAGAGTTGTCCTTATGAGGTCAGCTCATTCTACTGTCGGCTCAGCGGCACCCAATCAACAGGGGAACAAAGGGAACATAGTGCCCACCTTGACTTTTAAAAGGGTCTTTAAAGAGCACCCAAATCAAGAGGGTGAAAGGTTAAATGGCACCGCTCAGCACCAACAGCAGAAAAGCTTCAGCGATCGTTTCCCACAGCAGAGATGTTTCTGTGTCCCTTGTGGTAATTCCAACAGCGCTAAGCTCACCTGCAGCCCATGTGATGACCATTCAAGTAGATTTTTCACCGATGACCAGAGCAAAATCTGTGTTCGTCAGAAACTGTGGCGGAATTTCAGTCTCGCACTGGCATTGCCAAACTGGAATCATCCTCAACTCTCACTTACATAAGAAACAATTTTTCTCAGTAAGCGATTTAGAGACAAGAAGGTACCTTTGATCTGCCCGATGTGACAATTTCATTTTCCATTACGATGTCAAGGTTAAAGGCGTAGCACAGGCCAATAACAAGGCCCAAATAAGTAGCATCTTCGGAGATAACAGGGAAGAGGTTATAGTGATGTAATAGGCATATTAGTAGAAGTACAAAAAACACTGTTAGAAGCTGGTGGTAAGGGGAGGTAAAATAGACAGGACAGAGTGGTTAGAGATGGACAGATTCTAGAGGTGGAGAGGATTACAAGGGAACAGATGCAAAATTAAATATAAGAATTTTTTTTTAAATAAAGGGCTATTGAGCACTGCCAGATTTACTGACTGAAGCCAAGGCCAGAGGGGTATCTTTAATCTAAGCTGCCAAGTGAGAAACCAAAACATCGCATTGGTTTGCGTTATGCCGAATCCGATGTGCCACTTTCCTATTGGACAAATTAGGTTAAAATGGCGCTTCCAATTAGCATGGAGATAGAGGATTGGTTGGCTAACAGGAAGCCGGGAGTAAGGGTCATTCTCGGGTTGGCAAACTGCAAATATTGGAATGTCACAGGGACCAGCGCTATTTACAACCTATATCAGTGACTTGGATAAAGGGACTGAATGCATGGTGGCTAAATTTGCTGATGACACAAAGATAGGTAGGAAAGTAAGATGTGAAGAGGACATAAATACCTGAGTTTGGAGAAATGCACACGCGACTTCAGGTTGGCAGGGAGGTGGGTGTTGCGAAGGGAGAGAAACGCTAATTAAAACCCATTGGGATGCCGACTGGCCGTTTATTAGTGCCTTGCACAGAAGCTCAGGAGATTGAGGAAAGCCTGCCACTGAGAAGCAGAAAGGACAGGATTGCAACTCTCCAGGGACCAGGTCTTCACTGCTCTGTAGGAAATGATGTGGGGGGGAGCAGAAGTTAAAACCATGGGGAAAACAGCATTAGCAGAGTCAACTAAATCATTTAAAGGGATCATACAGGAATCTCTAGAATTCTGGATTGTCAGAGCTGTCATGACCTGTGGGGAAGAGGCATCCATCGAGATTTGTCTTACCAGTGATAATCGGATCCAGAAAACTCAGGCTGAGTGGAACGATTATGAAAGGACACTGGGGGTTTTGACGTGGTGTGCCGGGGAGCGATGAACATCTGCCAGAGAGCCGATAAGTTTGAGATTGTCCCTTTAATGCTACATAGCTGCCGGAAGCATGGCACAGAGTAAATACATTTTGTAATGCATATTCTAGTGGTTTAAGTTAGTTAATGCAAAACTTACCTTTTGCTTTAGTTTGATGTATCAGTTGCCTGTTACTTAGTGTTTGATCTGTGTTGATTTCAATTTGTTTGTTACAGTGAAAGTCTTTAAAAGTGAAATATTGTCCTTTGTTATTTCCATTGGTATTGTGGGGATTGTTTTCTTTTAAAAAGTTATCTATCGTTACCAGGGAGTGTAACAACGTGACGGAACTTCGTGCCAAATGATCTGTTTCTATTTTTTAATTCTATGTAATACATAAAATGCAACTTCCTTATCCTGATGTTAATTTTTGATAATGATGCTAAAACTTGTACTTTCCACACTAGTAACACCTTGAGTAATATATAATAATTACATTTCGATGGATATCTGACAAAGTGTCCTCAGAACATAACATAAATCCATTACTGCTGCTTCAGCTAGTAAACGATTGATGAAAGCAGAAATGTTTCAGAACTTCAAACGTGTTTATTTCCTAGCCTGGAACCACTGCGATTGCAGCAGACCATGTGCCCTGGGTTACTGTGATTTAGGAAGTCAGCTGATTGAGTTCAAAAAGAGTTCTGGTCTAAAACACAAAGAAATATTTGTACTGTAGTACCACAAATGAATAATGATATAGACTATAGCCAATATATGATATATTATAGCCAATAAGAACTCTGGTCCATCCAAGAAAGAATCTCACTTAAGGCAACAGGAGATTAAAACAGATTTCCCTTCCATCAGAACAATAAGCCAGGGCAAGAAACTCGAGAGGTATTTACACCCTGATGAAGACTATAAAACCATACCTAATAGTTGGATGCTGTACAGCTACTGTTGCAAGAGGGGCCGTTCAGGTTCTTAGGTCAATAAAGACATTGACCACAGACTTTCTGGCAGGCTTCCCAAAGCACCAAGCATTGTGCTGTGCCTACCCATCGTCTTTCTGCTGTAGGCTGCCCCATTTCAATGTTGATCTGAGTCCTTGCTGGCGATGTGTGTAACCTGGGAGATGTGGCTGGCGGGCTCGTAGCTGTGGTAAGCGTGTGAGAGTACAGTGGAGCATATGAATATCAAGTATGAGTCCTGATTGATGGAGATCGTTGGTAGGTGAGTGATGGGGTGAATTGGGCAGCTTGTGAAGCCATTGGTGGGATTATCACCAGCAAGGATCACCACTTGGTGCATCTGAAAATGCATTTACTAACTTTGACCATTCATGTGAGGTCACTGATCTTCTGCACCACTCGGGGCTAGGCTGACATTGACCTCGGTGGCCAGCTATCT
>NC_054478.1:151291347-151323847 GCF_017639515.1 Carcharodon carcharias | reverse complement strand
CACACACACACATACGTACCTACACACACACGTACGTACACACACACACACGTACGTACACACACACACACGTACCTACACACACACATACGGACACACACACACACATACGTACACACACACACATACATACACACACACACACATACGTACACACACACACACACACACACACGTACGTACACACACACACACGTACGTACACACACACACACGTACGTACACACAAACACACGTACGTACACACACACACGTACGTACACACACACACACGTACGTACACACACACACACGTACGTACACACACACACACGTACGTACACACACACACACGTACACACACACACACACACACACACACACACACACACACGTACCTACACACACACATACGTACCTACACACACACACATACGTACCTACACACACACACATACGTACCTACACACACACACATACGTACACACACACACGTACGTACACACACACACGTACGTACACACACACACGTACGTACACACACACATACGTACCTACACACACACACGTACACACACACACACACACACACACACGTACGTACACACACACATACGTACGTACACACACACATACGTACCTACACACACACACACATGTACACACACACACACACACACACGTACGTACACACACATACGTACCTACACACACACACATACGTACGTACACACACACACACGTACACACACACACACACGTACACACACACGCGTATACACACACACACGTATACACACACACACGTATACACACACACACGTATACACACACACACACACACACACACAATTCAAATCAAGCTGCCTGCTAACAGGTTTTGGTCTCCTTACTTAAGGGTTACCTTAGAGGGAGTGCAGCCAAGGTTCATTAGGCTGATTCCTGGAATGAGAGGATTGTCTTCTGAGGAGAAATCGAGTAGACTAGGCCTATATTCCCTGGAATTTAGAAGAATAAGTGACCTAATTGAAACATAAAACAGGGTGGACGCTGGGAGCACATTCCCCCTCCGGCTGGGGAGACTGGGACTAGGGGTCACAGATTCAGGATAATGGCTCGACCATTTAGCATTGAGATGAGGAAAAAGTTCTTCACTCAAAAGGTTGTGAATCTTTGGGAGTCTTTGCCCTAACGAGTTATGGATACTCAGTTGTCGAGCATATTCAAGGGCTGAGGTCAACAGATTTTTGGGCTGGAAGGAAATTACAGGTAATGGGTTAGTGCAGGAAAGTAGCAGATCAGCCAGGATCTTGCTGAATGGTGAGGCAGGCTCGAGGGGCCAAATGGCCTATTCCAGCTCCTATTCCCTTAAGACTATCAAAGCTCATCAACATTCAGCAGAAGGCTCGTGCCATCATTTCAGATCTCTCACAATGCTCTTTGTTTATGCTTAACACAAAATAGAATTTCTATAGTCTATGCAGCATCCTATAAATCAAAACTCAATCTTATGTGGGAAAAGAGTGGGAGTAATATACTCCAGGCTTAATAATGCACTCTTGTTCTTCTTGAGGTATAAAGCAGAAATAGTACAGATTACCTACTGTGCACTCCTGGCCTTTCCAATAGACAGAAAAAGACCACATCGATCAGACAAAAGCCGCTGTTCAGCAATTATCTTCTGCATCAGTTTTCAATATATAAGGAAGTACAGGCTAGTCAATTCAAAGATAGGAACCACCTTACTTAAGCTTTGCCAGCTCTGGCAAGCCCACACATCCTATAGTTTAAATGGACAGTGTTATTTGTGGGAAGGAATATTCTTAACGAATTGCAACACGACATGGGTGAATATGGTGATCGAAACACTTGTACCTCACAGTGTAATTTCAAAGCTGGTGTCCTTTCTTCCCAGGTTGAACTGAGACAGGCTTCAGGGAGTTTGAAGAAATCAGCAAGAGCACTGAAATATTACGTTATAACAACCATTTACCCTAAAGCGCTACCTCACGGTTCCAAGAAAATGGAGGACAGATTGGTACAGAGATTTGCTCAAGGGGTGTCTTTAAAGAAAATTAGGAAGATTACACGTAGGGGCTTAGGAATTGGGAGCAGGTGTAGGCCATTCAGCCCCTCTGCTCTGCCATTTGATAAGATCCGCCTCAACTCTACTTTCCTATCTACCCCCTATAATTTTTGATTCCCTTGTTAATCGAGCATTTACCTAACTCAGCCTTCAATATATCCAATGAGCCAGCTCCCAATGCGCTTTGGGGAAGAGAATTCCACAGATTACTGACACACTCAGAGAAAAAAAAAATCTCCTCATCTCTGTCTTAAATGAGAGACCTCTTATTTTAAAACTGTGTCCCCTAGTTCTAGTCTCTACAACAAGGGGAAACATTCACTCAGCAACACCCCCTCAGGACCTTACATGTTTGATTAATATACACATAGTAGGCAATCACCACGTTCCCGATTTACTCAGCTCCAGATAAGATTGAAAGTGCACCCCAGTAATGACGGGCACAGCAGCACCAAAGTGGTTTCCCAATTACACTGTCAGGTCAAGATGACCCTGAATATACAAGTAACTGCGACAGTCTTGAAGGGAACCCTTGCATGTTGATCCATGAAGTGATTGCTGCGTCAGTAGATCAATTGGACCTTTTGCTGCTGATTTCTACCTTGCCAGGAACTCAAACAAGACGACACACAGTCTTTTATCCAATTTGTTAACTTCTGGTTTATAATGGGTTTTTCTAATACCTTGTTTCCACAAGAAATGAACTGCCAAAACTGATGAAGGTTATTTGCTCTATTTCTGTAAAGTACCAGCGTCCTGAGCACATTGGCCGAGTTACCTTTCTCAATGTGCAGCAGCAGCTAAAATTCAGCTTTATCTTCTCCAGAAAGAGGCAAAAATCATGAAGCCACTGAAAGCCTAAAGCAAAGCTGGTATTTAAGGACTGGCGTTAACACCTTCAATTGTAATGAGGGCTATTAATTAACAGTATAAAAATAAATAACAGTACAAAAAGAGAAACAGATGATAAGATTAAGCTGATAGACTGAAATGATTCTACCTCTTATACAAAATAACAGCACAGGAGAAGGCCATTTGGCCCATCATGTCGATGCCAACTGAAAAAGAGCCATCCAACTTAATCCCACTTTGCAGCCCCTGGTCTGTAGCCCCGTAGGTTACAGGACTTCAAGTGCACATTCAAGTACTTATTTCAGGCACAGAGTTCCAGGTTCTCACCACCCTCTGAATGTAAAGAAATTTTCCTCAACTCCCCTTAACTCTACCCCACCCCCCCGGCTATTGTGACCCCACTGCCAACAGAAATAGGCTTTCCTATCCACTCTACCCCGGCCCCTGCACATCTCACTTAGCTCCCCCTTCCAAAGGAAACAAGCTCAGCCTATCCAAAACTTCCTCATAGCTCAAATTCTCCATTGCTGGCAACACACTGGTAAATCCCTCTCTGTAAGTGCAATCACATTCTTTCAGTCATGAGACAGCCAGAGCTGTTCACAAGTGCTCTAGCCATGGTCTGAGCAGCGTTTTACACAGCTCTCATATTACCTCTCTGCTCTTATGCTCCATGTTTCAGATAATAAAGTATCCTGGTACATCTTCTTAACCACCTGTCTAGCTAGCTTGAGAGATCTGAAAACATGCACTGCTGGGTCCTTCTGTTCTTGCATTTCTAGGGATCGTATCAATCATTGTGGTTTTGCCTTGTTTAAGGTGACAAGCATGTCTTACAAAATGACTCCCTAAGAATAAAGAGCAACACATTGCAGGCATCCTTCATAACAGCTGCAGTGCTGCAGAATCTGATTTTGCTGTTTAAGGATTAACACAGTTTGCTAGAAGCCTTCACTGGTCGATAGGGGAGTACTTTGCCAGCGCGGGGCTCTTGCTGTAATTGGCTCCTTTGATGATTTGCTTCAGGACCTGGATAGTTATGGGATTGTCAGGTTCCGTATCAGCTTCCCACTCCCATGGAAAGAAAAGGAAGAGTTACATTTCACAACCTTGCGACCTTCCTAAGCACGTACAGCCAATGAAGAGCTTCGGAAGTGTAGTCACTGTTGCAATGTAGGGAACGTGACAGCCAATTCGCACACAGCAAGCTCCCACAGGCAGCAACATGATAATAACCTGCCCCCTGTCCTGCCTCGATGTGGTCAGGTTGGCGTTGGGCTGGGATAGGGTTGGGATTTAAAAAAATTCAATCTCCCACCAACCCCCAACCCACCCGTTCACTGCGGCTCAAATGAGACCCGCAGTTTCATTTGAAATTAATGTTTAAAACACACTGCTCTCCTTTTAATATCGTTGCTTCCACAAAATCAAAAGCTTATTAAAGACAAGATGCCACCCAGCAGAGCCACAGCGGGAACAGGTAACATGAAAGTATCACTGCTGCGGCTGATCTGACTGTTTGATGTCTTTATCTCATTTTTGCAGCAGTGAGTAATTTGCACAGGTGTAACCCATATCTATATCCACTAATGAAAGAATGGGACAGTGAAAAAGCTGCTGAATGCAGAGTGTGTGACAGGCGGCTTATTAATTTTCAATCTGAAACGAAAGGGACTTGGAAGAGATGGCTGCAAATTGTGCAATGTAAAATTAACACTTGCCTGCACAAGAACAAGGAGCAGGAGTAGGCTATTCGGCCCCTCGAGCCTGCCCTGCTGTTCGATAAGGTCACGGCTGATCGGATTGTGGGCTCAACTCCACTTTCCTGCCTGTCCTCGATAATCCTCGACTCCCTTGCTGATCAAAAATCTCGGAATTTTAACTCAACCTTGAATATATTCAATGACCCAGCTCCCACTACTCTCCGTAGTAGAGAATTCCTCAGAGAAAAGATTCTCTTCACCTCCATCTTAAATGGGAGACCCCTTATTCTTAAACTGTGTCCCCTGGTTCTAGACTCCCCCCACAAAGGGGGACATTCTCTCAGCATCCACCCTGTAAAGTCACCTCAGGATCTTACACGTTTCAGAAGGATCACCTCTCATTTTTCTAAACTCCAATGAGTATGGGCTCAACCTGCTTAGCCTTTTCTCATAAGGTAACCTCTTCAGCCCAGGAGTTGGTTGAGTGAACCTTCTCTGATCTACTTTTAATGCAATTATACCCTTTTTTAAGTAAGGAGACTAAAACGGTATGTAGTACTCCAGATGCAGTCCCACTAAGGCCCTGTATAGCTGCAGCAAAGACAGGTTTCCTACCTGCATTGCAGTGCATGAGGCTTTCAAAATTAACTACACTAATGGTTGAATGATATTATCCATGTTACTTGTGAAACAGCCTTGTTCAGATGTTTATAGCAGTGTCACTGTTGTACTCAATTCACACAGCATCAAAGCGCAATTAAATAATTTAAAAACAATGCAGATTTGAATAATCAACCACCTCACAGTGTTTACATCAATGCTGGTTATTTCTTCAAGATAGATCTGGAAGGAATTCTCCTGCTGTTATCTGTATCACTGCCACCTGATGGCCAGAGGACTCTGCTCTGATACTATCTTGTACTAATGCCAAATTAAAGTGGGTGAAAGGCATAAATTTTAAAATCTGATAATGACAATTCTTGGATGCAATGCTTTCAAAATTATTTCCTCTCCTTCTTGGAGGTGAAATAGATTCTTGAAATAGATTTGCATTTATAGAGTCCCCAGGATGTTCCAAAAGGACTTAGCAATGGATTATGTTTGGAGTGCAGTCTTATACAAGCAAATACGGAGGCTAATCATAAAGTCCCAGAAACAGAAATGGAATGAATGACCAGGTAATCAGTTAATGGGATTATTGGTCTAGGAAGCAATGTCAGCCAGAACACCGGGAAAGGTCTTCGCTCGTCTTTAATCTGTGGCGTGGATTTTTTTTTTCATATCCACCTCTACAGTTAAGTAGGATACTCTTTTAATACCTCCTCCCCTGTGACTTGGCATCTTATCCCAAGGACAGTACCTCTGATAATGCACCAATGTCACAACACTGTACAGAAGTGCTTTAGTTTAGATTATACACTTAAGTACATGCATCTTGAATCTATGGTCTTTTGATTCAGGGATACGAGATCTCCTAACTCAGCCAGCTGACAGTTGCGCCAGAGTGCAATTCTATTGCCAGACAGTTTGCTTAAAACTCTTTCGAGTACAAACCCGTTTCCATCTGTTTCAGATGAAGTTACATTGTTTTGCCATTGTGAGATTTGAACTCTTGATCTTGGGGTTACAAACCCAGTACCATAACCACTTGGCTATTTAAGCCAAGCACAGTTTGCTTATAACTCTTTCGAGTACAAACCCGTTTCCATCTGTTTCAGGTGAAGTTATTGTGAGATTTGAACTCTTGATAATCTTTTAAATCAGAGATCTCCTAACTCAGCCAGCGGACAGTTGCGCCAGAGTGCAATTCTATTGCCAGACAGTTTGCTTATAACTCTTTCGAGTACAAACCCGTTTCCATCTGTTTCAGATGAAGTTACATTGTTTTGCCATTGTGAGATTTGAACTCTTGATAGTTTTGCCATTGTGAGATTTGAACTCTTGATCTTGGGGTTACAAGCCCAGTACCATAACCACTTGGCTATTTAGGCCAAGCCCTTAAGAAGGTGTAACTCTTTCGAGTACAAACCTGTTTCCATCTGTTTCAGATGAAGTTACATTGTTTTGCCATTGTGAGATTTGAACTCTTGGTCTCTGGGGTTACAAACCCAGTACCATAACCACTTGGCTATTTAAGCCAAGCACAGTTTGATTATAACTCTTTTGAGTACAAACCTGTTTCCATCTGTTTCAGATGAAGTTACATTGTTTCATAGTTTACCAGGGTGAGATTTGAACTCTTGATTCATAGTTTGCCATTGTGAGATTTGAACTCTTAATCTTGGGGTTACAAACCCAGTACCATAACCACTTGGCTATTTAGGCCAAGCCCTTAAGAAGGTGTAACTCTTTCGAGCACAAACCCGTTTCCATCTGTTTTTCAGATGAAGTTACATTGTTTCATAGTTTGCCATTGTGAGATTTGAACTCTTGATAATCTTTTAAATTGTAACTCTTTCGAGTACAAACCCGTTTCCATCTGTTTCAGATGAAGTTACATTGTTTCATAGTTTGCCATTGTGAGATTTGAACTCTCAATCTTGAGGTTACAAACCCAGTACTATAACCACTTGGCTATTTAGGCCAAGCCCTAAAGTGGAGTACCACAAGGAGCAGTGCTGGAGTTACATTGTTTCATAGTTTGCCATTGTGAGATTTGAACTCTTGATAATCTTTTAAAACTCTTTAGAGTACAAACCTGTTTCCATCTGTTTCAGATGAAGTTACATTGTTTCATAGTTTGCCATTGTGAGATTTGAACTCTTGATACTCTTTTGAGTAAACCCGTTTCCATCTGTTTCAGATGAAGTTACATTGTTTCATAGTTTTGCCATTGTGAGATTTGAACTCTTGATAATCTTTTAAAACTCTTTAGAGTACAAACCCATTTCCATCTGTTTTCAGATGAAGTTACATTGTTTCATAGTTTGCCATTGTGAGATTTGAACTCTTGATACTCTTTTGAGTAAACCTGTTTCCATCTGTTTCAGATGAAGTTACATTGTTTCATAGTTTGCCATTGTGAGATTTGAACTCTTGATACTCTTTTTTTTTGAATAAACCCGTTTCCATCTGTTTCAGATGAAGTTACATTGTTTCATAGTTTGCCATTGTGAGATTTGAACGTTTGATCTTGGGGTTACAAACCCAGTACCATAACCACTTGGCTATTTAGGCCAAGCACAGTTTGATTATAGATGCACTTTTCATGTGCAACCAATTATGATGCTAAACACACAAGTTCCACTAAAAATTATTGGCTGGAGATCAGGAGTGGCAACTCTAATTGATTGCTCCCAATCTCCATGCCAGCTGACATCAGCTAACATGATCAGAGATCAAAGCTGATCTGTATTCTGACAAGGAAGTATTCAATGAACGGCATGACACTAGGAAGTTCTGAGGAACAAAGGGACCTTGGCGTGTGTGTCCATAGATCTCTGAAGGCAGAGGGGCATGTTAGTGGGGTGGTGAAAAAGGCATTTGGGACACTTGACTTTATCAATTGAGGCATAGATTACAAAAGTAAGGAGGTCATGTTGGAGTTGTATAGAACCTTGGTGAGGCCACAGCTGGAGTACTGTGTGCAGTTCTGGTCACCACATTATAAGAAGGATGTATTGCACTGGAGGGGGTGCAGAGGAGATTCACCAGGGTGTTGGTTGGGATGAAACATTTAAGTTATGAAGAGAGGTTGGATAGACTTGGGTTGTTTTCGATGGAGCAGAGAAGACTGAGGGGCGACCTGATCGAGGTGTACAAGAATTTGAGGGGCATGGACAGGGTGGATAGGGAGCAGCTGTTCCCCTTAGTTGAAGGGTCAGTCACGAGGGGGACATAAGTTCAAGGTGAGGGGCAGGAGGTTTAAGGGGGATGTGAGGAAAAACTTTTTTCCCCAGAGGGTGGTGAGGGTCTGGAATGCGCTGCCTGGGAGGGTGGTGGAGGCGGGTTGCCTCACATCCTTTAAAAAGTACCTGGATGAGCACTTGGCACATCATAACATTCAAGGCTATGGGCCAAGTGCTGGTAAATGGGATTAGGTAGGTAGGTCAGGTGTTTCTCACGTGTCGGTGCAGACTCGATGGGCCGAAGGGCCTCTTCTGCACTGTGATTCTGTGCTGCTCAGACTCACAAAGGGAAGTGCTGAGAAGGGACCCAATTCCAATCTCAGAATAAAAAGCTTCAATGCAGCCTAGGAGGCGATGGAGTAGTGGTATTGTCACTGGGCTAGTGATCCAGAGACCTAGGGTAATGCTCTGGGGACCTGGGTTCAAATCCCACCATGGCAGATGGTGGAATTAGAATTCAATAAAAAACTAATTTTAAAATTTAAAAAAAAAATAAAAAATTAAAACTCTTAATGATGACCATGAGACCATTGTTGATTGTTGTAAAAGTCCATCTGGTTCACTAATGTCCTTCAGGGAAGGAAATCTGCTGTCCTTACCCGGTCTGGCCTACATGTGACTCCAGACCCACAGCAATGTGGTTGACTCTTAAATACCCTCTGAAATGGCCGAGCGAGCTACTCAGCTGTATCAAGCCACTACAAAGTCACAAAAAAGGAACAAAATCAGATGGACCACCCGGCATCGACCTAGGCACCAGAAATAACAACGGCAACCTCAGCCCTGTTGACAACGTAAGTCCTCCTTACCAAAACTGGGAGAGCTGTCTCACAGACTAGTCCAGCAACAGCCTGACATAGTCATCCTCATGGAATCATACCTTACAGATAATGTCCCAGACACCACCATCCCCATCCCTGGGTATGTCCTGTCCCACCAGCAGGACAGACTCAGCAGAGGTGGTGGTGACACAGTGGTATACAGTCGGGAGGGAGTTGTCCTGGGAGTCCTCAACATGAACTCTGGGCCCCATAAAGTCTCATGGTATCAGGTCAAACATGGGCAAGGAAACCTCCTGCTGATTACCACGTACACCCTTCCCTCAGCTGATGAATCAGTGCTTCCTCCATGTTGAACATCACTTGGAGGAAGCATTGAGGGTGGCAAGGGTGCAGCATGTACTCTGGATGGGGGACTTCAATGTCCATCACCAAGAGTGGCTCGGTAGCACCACTACTGACCGAGCTGGCTGAGTCCTAAAGGACATAGCTGCTAGACTGGGTCTGTGACAGGTGGTGAGGGAACCAACACGAGGGAAAAACATACTTGACCTCATCCTCACCAACCTGCCTGCTGCGGATGCATCTGTTCATGGCAGTATCAGTGGAAGTGACCACCGCGCAGTCATGGTGGAGACGAAGTCCCACCTTCACATTGAGGATACCCTCCATCGTGTTGTGTGGCACTACCACCATGCTAAATGGGATAGATTTCAAACAGATCTAGCAACTCAAGACTGGGCATCCATGAGGTGCTGTGGGCCATCAGCAGCAGCAGAATTGTACTCAAACACAATCTGTAACCTCATGGCCCAGCATATCCCCCACTCTACCATTACCATCAAGCCAGGGGATCAACCCTGGTTCAATGAAGAGTGCAGGAAGGCATGTCAGGAGCAGCACCAGGCATACCTAAAAATGAGGTGTCAACCTGGTGAAGCTACAACACAGGACTACTTGTGTGCCAAACAGCATAAGCAGCAAGTGATAGACAGAGCTAAGTGATCCCACAACCAACAGATCAGATCTAAGCTCTGCAGTCCTGCCACATCCAGTTGTGAATGGTGATGGACAATTAAACAACTCACTGGAGGAGGAGGCTCCACAAATATCCCCATCCTCAATGATGGGGGAGCCCAGCACATCAATGCAAAAGATAAGGCTGAAGCATTTACTACAATCTTCAGCCAGAAGTGCAGAGTGAATGATCCATCTCAGCCTCCTCCAGAGGTCCCCAGCATCACAGATGTCAGTCTTCAGCTAATTCAATTCACTCCACATGATATCAAGACACGGCTGAAGGCACTGGATAGTGCAAAGGCTATGGGCCCTGACAATATTCCGGCAATAGTGCTGAAGACTTGTGCTCCAGAACTTGCCGCACCCCTAGCCAAGCTGTTCCAGTACAGCTACAACACTGGCATCTTACCCGGCTATGTGGAAAATTGCCCAGGTATGTCCTGTACACAAAAAGCAGGACAAATCCAACCCGGCCAATTACTCTCTATCGTCAGTAAAGTAATGGAAGGGGTCATCAACAGTGCTGTCAAGCGGCACTTGCTTAGCAGTAACCTGCTCACTGATGCCCAGTTTGGGTTCCACCAGGGCCACTCAGCTCCTGACCTCATTACAGCCTTGGTTCAAACATGGACAAAAAAGCTGAACTCCCGAGGTGAGGTGAGAGTGTCTGCCCTTGACATCAAGGCAGCATTTGACCAAATGTGGCATCAAGGAGCCCCAGCAAAATTGGAGTCAATGGCAATCAAGGGGAAACAGTCTGCTGGTTGGGGTCATACCGAGCACAAAGGAAGATGGTTGTGGTTGTTGGAGGTCAGTCATCTCAGCTCCAGGACATCACTGCAGGAGTTCCTTAGGGTAGTGTCCTAGGCCCAACCATCTTCAGCTGCTTCATCAATGACCTTCCTTCCATCATAAGGTCAGAAGTGGGGATGTTCACTGATGAGTGCACAATGTTCAGCACCATTCACAACTCCTCAGGTACTGAAGCAGTCCATGTCCAAATGCGGCAAGACCTGGACAATATCCAGGCTTGGGATGACAAGTGGTAAGTAACATTCGCACCACACAAGTGTCAGGCAATGACCATCTCCAACAAGAGAGACGTTCAATGTCATTAGCATCACCTAATCACCCACTATCAACATCCTGGGGGTTACCATTGACCAGAAACTGAACTGGACTAGCCATATAAATACTGTGGCTACAAGAGCAGATCAGAGGCTAGGAATCCTGCAGTGAGTAACTCACCTCCTGACTCCCCAAAGCCTGTCCACCATCTACAAGGCACAAGTCAGGAGTGTGATGGAATACTCCCCACTTGCCTGGATGAATGCAGCTCCAACAACACTCAAGAAGCTCAACACCATCCAGGACAAAGCAGCCCACTTGATTGGCACCACATCCACAAACATTCACTCCCTCCATCACTGACGCACAGTAGCAGCAGTGTGTACCATCTACAAGATGCACTGCAGGAATTCACCAAGGCTCCTTAGACAGCACCTTCCAAACCCACGATCTCTACCATCTAGAAGGACAAGGGCAGCAGATAGATGGGAACACCACCAGCTGGAAGTTCTCCTCCAAGTCACTCACCATCCTGACTTGGAAATATATCCGTTCCTTCACTGTCGCTGGGTCAAAATCCCGGAACTCCCTCCCTAACAGCACTGTGGGTGTACGTACACCACATGGGCTGCAGCGGTTCAAGAAGGTAGCTCATCACCACCTTCTCAAGGGCAACTAGTGATGGGCAATAAATGCTGGCCCAGCCAGCGACGCCCACATCCCATGAATGAATCAAAAATAACAGCTCAAGTGGGCACCAGGAATTTACTGTAAAGTTGTATTTTGGCTTCTCGTGGGAGACAACAGAGAAATCCTAAAATATGACCGTGAGGCGGCATTCCAGTCCTTTTTCTCTGCTCTGTTGATTGGGCAGCTTTTTAAGCCCCCCCCTAGTCAATGCTAAAAGATTAAAATCAGCTAATGTAGCAATTTCAAACCGAGTGTTAATAGTTTTGAAACAAAAATTGGACAATGTGTTTTTTTTCCATCATGAATTACTTGCTAACAAATTTGCACCATGTGAAATCACAAAAATCACACTTCCGGGCTTTGCGGTTTTATTCGTGGATTGCTAATTAAACAATAAGGATGTGATGATTCACTATTATTACAATAATCCAATGGGATGCAGCACAGAAGCACAAAACTTAGTAATGTTCTGCTGATGATCCCAATATGCTTCGCATTTCATGAAAATATAAAGTAAGTGGCAGCCAATAATGTCCCTCAGCCCAGGTCAGGAAGACAAGATAAACCTTCCCCAGTCCAAACATGGGCGTAAGGAGCCATGTGGGCTGAAGTTTGAAAAAAATAAAGAACAATATAATTAAATGAATCCCTGAAATGGAATTAATAAAATAAAGGATGGATTGTTTGATTAAAATTTATGGGTTAGTAGGATGTAAATATCAATTGCTTTGCCGTCTATATGTAAACAACCACTTCATCAGCTCCTTGTTTTATTGGTTTCTCTGGGGAAATGGTCAGAAAATAAGTAACCCATTGACGTTATCTTTAAGTTAATGGAACAGCAGTTGACATCCACTGATCTGTTTTCTGTCAGCCAGTCAGATATATGGTTTCTAATATTCCACTTTGATGGAGTGCTGGTTTGTCACACACAGTCTTGAATCTTTTAAGGAGAGATACCCAAACAAAAAATGATTAGGATCACTCGATCATGGCACGTATGCGAGACTTATTGCTGTTGACAGCTAGATGGAAATAGTGTTTGTGTGGAAATCTTTCATCAATTGACAACACAGGCAGTACTTCCAAAAATAGTTCAGTACAGAAGGACAATTTTCAAAAATGTTCCATTGTTTTTTTCCCCCAACAATTTTATTTTTTTTTTGTTATTAAAGATTTACATTTCATCCACTACGCTCCACTTCTGCATCTTAACTTCTTAACTTAGCACCTTAACATGTAGGGATAGGCTTCCTAACTCTTTCACATTATTGGTTTCCCCATTCATTGAAGATGGGCTATTGTCTATACACTCTAAGATCCCCTGGTATTATTCAAACAACAACAGGGAGTCCTCTTTGTGTCTTGGACAATATTCCTCCTGCAACTAACACCAAAGAAAATGTAAAACTGGCAACTTATTTTAGAACAATGTGAGGGAAGTGACTGTGCACAAATGGCGTTAAAAATAGCTCATTGTCCATATTTTACCTGCAGGTGAGTTCCCAGCTAAACCTGTTCACCCATCTGGAATTAAAATTGGAGCCAAAGTCCCAACTCTAACTGTGACTTACTGTAAAACCCATTGGCTGAGGTAGTCAGTGGCAGGGCAAGCAACTGGCACACTGAGTCAAATAGGAACATGTTCAATACAATGCTTAATAATAAAAAAAAAGCATATGTGAACTTTACAATTAAATATATTAATGTTTCATTACTTCCTATGCAGTGTACCTGCTTTAGTGCATGTGTTTGATTTAGTCGTGATAGTTTGGTCAGATTAACGAGCTACCTGTCTCCAAAGCAGCAAGAATTCTACACATTAGTACCCGGACTGCAAAGGAGTTGCATAAGTTACCTTTTTGCTGTTTATTGACCATGAAATGAGGAGGAGATGGTGGCGTAGTAGTAATGTCACTTGTTTAGTAATCCAGAGGCCCAGGCTAATGCATTAGGGTTAGGATTAGGGTTAGGGTTCTGGGGACACGGGTTCAAATCCCACCCCAGCAGCTGGTGGAATTTAAATTAAATTAATAAATCTGGAATATAAAGCTAGTCTCAGTAATGGTGACCATGACAGCTATCATCGATTATTGTAAAAACCCATCTGGTTCTCTAACGCCCTTGATCTGACCTGGTCTGGTCTACATGTGACCCCAGACCCACAGTAATGTGGTTGACTCTTAACTAACCCCTGAAATGGCCGAGGAAACTGGTCAGTTCAAGGGCAATTAGGGATGGGCAACAAACTTTGACGGTAACATTCCGATCCCATGAAAAAAAATGTTCAAAAAGATGGTGTTAACTCGTCAGAATGTTGCTGCAACTAGAACAATGTGGCTCCTTATGATTTTCTCTCTATTTGCAAAGAAAACCGATTCCCTTTATAAATAGAAACATCATCTAAACTGAAACACGGGCAATTCTCTCATCTTTGTGCCTCACTGCATAAAAGCTGCTTTGAGAAAGTATATGAATATTATACTGTACATGTGTTGTTGCAATGGATTTTTCTTATGACACTGGTGTCACAGAAAACTAAGCAGTGCTTGGTTCTGTCTGGCACAAGCTGATGTTGAGAGTGAGCACATAGTTTTCTGCATCCTTTTCTCCTGCTGGTAGTTCTCAGGGAGCCATTCAGTCAAAAATTGCCTGATGTATATAAAATAAATTTGAGATAAGGGCTTTCCATCACATGGCACTATGAATTACACATGTGCGTTAAATAAATGGAACGTAACTTGGTGATATCAGGGGGAAAGCAACCTGAACCTTCTGCTTCACTCAGCTTGGCTAAGTCTTTCAACATCTTTAAATTTACCAGATTGGTAAGGCAGCAGCAACCTGTCATGTAACTCTTATCACAAATCAAGCTAAACATTGGCCTGACACTGGAAGATGATTTCCCCATTCATTCACTCCAAGTGCTACATTAAAATAAGTTGTGTGTTATCAGAGTGCAACATATTCCACTGATCCACTTGTGCAGTCATTAGGAGCTCATCTCACTTATGATATATCATTGCTGTGTAC
Organism: Carcharodon carcharias; assembly: GCF_017639515.1. NCBI lineage: Eukaryota > Metazoa > Chordata > Chondrichthyes > Lamniformes > Lamnidae > Carcharodon > Carcharodon carcharias. Next base: position 151,308,789 of record NC_054478.1, on the reverse strand, counting down.
ATGTTGATTGCTTAATCAATTTCCCAGCTGATTTCTCTCATGGTCGCCTTCTCTAGTTAGCTTAACTCTTGCCTTTCTCAAGATGCAATACCAACATGTTCTTCCAGGAAGGTTCCATAACTGCAGCCCATGAAGAGACTTCTATTCATGAATGACAAGACCTTGGGACCACTTTAACCTACCCATCTGACAGAAACTGGGCAGGTGGGTAGTGAAAAGCCAACCAGGTTACTTTGCCACCTGGGAGCTGCTGGGAGCTGGGCCTTTTTGGATTGAATCTGTTGTGGTGAGGAGGCAGAAAGGACGCCTGCCCAAATCAGTAGGGGGCCTCATGTCATGGACCTGGAACCCAATTTGCAATTTTAACTCAATGTCCTGAGGGAGTCGCAGTGACTATCCCACCAGGTAAAGACAGCAGGGAAGAGAAGTCAGACTCCGAGGGGGAACAAGCAGATCAGGTTATTTTTTTTAAGCTTTCCTTGCGGGATCAGGGAAGAGCAGGGCTGCTTCCCTGGACCCCAACAAGCAAAACTGAGGCATCTCCTGTCACATCCTCACCATCCTTTTCCCAATCGTGAGACCCCTGTGGGAGACAGGCCCGCGAGCGACCCTCCCAGCTAACTGGTATAGGTAGGCAGCCGGTGAGCCATGTTCTTTCCTGCCTCTTCCTGTCGACGTTCTGCTCAGGATTGGTGGGGGGGGGTGGTGGGGGGAATTGGTCGGGCAGGAGTTAAACGATGCCAAGGGTCAAATCATCCGGAGCAGGGGGTGAGTTTCTAACTCTCGCTGTTACCCAAAACAAAAACAGAATTGCCTGGAAAAACTCAGCAGGTCTGGCAGCATCGGCGGAGAAGAAAAGAGTTGACGTTTCAAGTCCTCATGACCCTTCAACAGAACTGAACTGAGCGAATCTAAGGAGAGGGGTGAAATATAAGCTGGTTTAAGGTGTGTGTTGTGGGGGGGGGGGGGGGGGGGGGGGTGAGAGAGAGAGAAGTGGAGGGGGGATGGTGTGGTTGTAGGGACAAGCAAGCAGTGATAGGAGCAGATACTCAAAAGATGTCACAGACAAAAGAACAAAAGAACACAGAGGTGTTGAAGGTGGTGATATTATCTAAACGAATGTGCTAATTAAGAATGGATGGTAGGGCACTCAAGGTATAGCTCTAGTGGGGGTGGGGGGGGCATAAAATATTTAAAAATAATGGAAATAGGTGGGAAATGAAAAATCTATATAAGTTATTGGAAAAAACAAAAGGAAGAGGGAAGAAACAGAAAGGGGGTGGGGATGGAGGAGGGAGTTCAAGATCTAAAGTTGTTGAATCAATATTCAGTCCGGAAGGCTGTAAAGTGCCTAGTCAGAAGCCAGCATCCGCAGTTTTTTGTTTTTATCTTTTTGTTTTTATCTCACTGTTACCCACCCACCCAAAACCTACCTAAAGTTAACATTGGTCCAATCCTGACATAGGTCCTTGTCAAAACCTGTTTGCCTTAACGTGCAATACAATGACTCCAACTACTTCAAAATACATGGTAAAATCATCATTGATTTGCTCGTGAGTGATGTTATTACAACAAAATAACGTGCCTCATGGATTTTCTCTTTCCCGGCGACGACTGATTCTCTTCATAGCTGAAAATATTAGCTAACTGGAAACAAGGACAATTCTCACCAAATCTTCCTATCCCATCGTGTAAAAGTTGTTAATTGAGAAAGACGTTGATGACAAAGTTGATATCAAGGATAGGTTGTACATTTAAACAGGCTGCTGGTACTAGTATATAAAAGTGCTCAGTTTCAACATAATGCAATATCACTCCTGTAGCAATTAATCACAGAATCACAAAGAAAAGTGCAGACCTAAGCTTCCTGCCAAACTACAGCCTAGAGTGCTTCCTTCTGCACATTTAAAATCAGCTTTTCCATTTATTTTAAAACAATCGTCACTTTTAAATATATTTGTCTGGGAGAGTATTTTAATGATAAAGTATCTGTAAACCCATGTAGAGGTGGCACATTAATGTCGACTGGCGACAGGCATTATCACTTGAAGAGGTCAATGTTGCCACAAGAATGATACCAGCAATTCTGCCATTATAACCAAACATTTTTTTTGTACGAAAAGAGCAGCTCCTTAAGAGTTAAAGCAGCTGTTGCATAAAAAAAAACATACAGAATGAGATTCTTCAAACTAGTGGAAAAATGCAATCACTTTAACTCCAATTTTTAGAAGTACAGCTTTTGCTTGATTTCTCCTTTGCTAGAGCTGTTTTTTAAGGATTCTTCTAAACAGACAGCTGCTTGCTCTTGACATGCAATATTTACTATATCACTGTGACTCTTCTCTGTGTATTCATTCGAACAGTGTTTGTCAGCATTACTCAACGGGTTCCTCTCCGCTTGGCAGGACAAACTTAAATGTCATTGAAAGGAAAAAATGCAAAGCAAAGTTTTTTGATCTCCAGAAACCGATAACTTTTAAGAAGATATTTGAATTTCCAGTGACCGTCTGAAAGGATCACACAGCAGGCTTTCAAGTTTTAAGACCTTTACTGTGACAAACAAGCTAAAAGCAACATTAACTAAACACTACTTTGTAGGCAACTTATATTCTAAACTACAGAAAAGAAACTTCCTGTTTAACTTTTAGCACAGCTGCAGATTTCTCGCTATGGTTATGGTTTACGCTGTTCCTTAAGTAGCCAATCCTATTCTCAGCTCCCGATGACTTGCTCCCTTTTCCCTTTCCCAGCTGTGTAACTTCTAATCCAAGAACTGGCTTTTATTGTGAGGGTTACACTCTGGCACAAGATAGGCAAAATCTTCCAGCCTCTTTTAAAAACTCACAAACTCGGTGTCTTCAATCCGAGCACGAGCTCCCATCCACATTCTGTGTGGTAAACAAGAGGGTCAGCAAATTCTCTGCTTCAGGTGCAGGACTAGTTGCCTCTATCTCCTTCTCTCTACCTCTCAGATAGCTGCAGACTGACCTGTCTCTGACAGGTTCACTGATATGTTAGGAACCCTTTAACCCAATACTACAAGGGCTTTCTATGGACTTTTCTCCTCTCAAAGCTCAACTCCGTGCCAATGTGTATCCAGGTACTACTGCTAATTAGCTATCTCCTAGACCCCTAACTCCATTCTATCTTGGAGTTAGACAGACAACAGATTACATAGCCATTTATAAAATCTGACACTCCTAACACCTCCCTGGGGCCCTCAGAGACAAACAGCCTACCCACAGTGAGCACAGCTGCTCTTAGCATTGTCAACAAGTGTGAACATCTTGTACCTCCTCAGCAAGCCTCTTGACCTGGGCCCCATTTGTCGCCATAGCAACAAAGCCACACAACTTGCTGTTGGGCAGAGTTTGAAGCAGGTCACCTGACCTCCTGCATTACTCCATTATACCAGAAAGAGTTAGTCCCAACATATAACAATTTTATAAACTGTGTGTTTGTAACAAAGGGGAATATCTTAACAGGAGTCCTTTGGAATTAAGAAGGCATTAAAAAAAAAGGGTTGACAATTGACAAAGATTAGCAATGGGATGTAAGTAGCTGTTTTCAGGTTGAACTTACCTGAAAACGATGACTTCCTCTATGCCTTCTTGTCTCCTTTTATACTGCTGTAGGCAGACACTGCAGTGTTCCTGTTTGGGGTTCAATCCCCTACTAACTGCACCACGCAGGTTGCACAGTGACCAATGGAGGTCATGGTTCAGGAGGTTGGTTGTGGTCTCCAGCAGTGTCTGTAAAAGCAGAAAAAGAGCAATTCATTACTGTGCAATTGTGTCACTGCCACTCACTGCCCCTCTGCCAATGTGCTCTCCTCCTTCAATCATGAATTTGGAATGAGCTGGATTTTAATTATTGATGAGATGTAATTTGGGATTTTAAGGATTGATTGTACAGTGAGGGTAATAGAACCATAGAACACTACAGCACAGAAAATAGGCCATTCGGCCCTTCTACACTCTCACCACTCTCTGAGCGAAGAAGTTCCCCCTAATGTTCCCCCTAAACCTTTCCTCTTTCACCCTAAAGCCATGTCCTCTCGTGTTTATCTCTCCTAATCTAAGTGGAAAGAGCCTACCCGCATTTACTCTGTCTATACCCCTCATAATTGTGTAAACTTCTATCATATCTCCCCTCATTCTTCTACGCTCCAAGGAATAAAGTCCTAACCTGTTTAATCTTTCCCTGTAACTCAACTCCTTAAGACCCGGCAACATCCTAGTAAATCTTCTCTGCACTCTCTCAATCTTACTGATATCCTTCCTGGAGTTAGGCGACCAGAACTGCACACAATACTCCAAAGTTGGCCTCACCAATGTCTTATACAACCTCACCATAACATCCCAACTCCTATAGTCAATACTTTGATTTATGAAGGCCAGTAGGCCAAAAGCTTTCTTTACAACCCTGTCTACCTGTGATGCCACTTTCAGGGAATTATGTATCTGAACTCCCAGATCCCTTTGTTCCTCCGCTCTCCTCAGTGCCCTACCATTTACTGTGTATGTCCTACCTTGGATAGTTTGTTTAATACTTTGTTTAATCTGAGTCAGTAAAGCCTTTATGAGGCATTTTGTAATTAAGGGGTTAATAGAGTTGCCTCCGGCTCGATCTGTTTCAGCTGATGGGATCACATGATGACTGAAGTAGATATTTTTCTCTATCTGAAAACAATAGTGCAGGAGAACAATAGAAATGTACATTCTACCAAGAGCAAGCTGCATTGTTCCTGCAGAGGTTTCAATATCTCTTGTTAATGGGTGTGTTATTAAGCCAAATTCCTTACCATTACAGTTAATGCAATTACCCAAATGGCTAAATTCTAGTACACAATGCGGACAATTCTGCTACTCATATAGAATCGGAATGTTTTATCATTGTCAGGCCCTCTACAAAGGACCCTAAGTAATTACTGCTAGTCAACAATAGGATTGGAATCCATAATTAGGAATACTGAACTGAAACTATGCAGCCAGACACACGCACAATCATTGTTCTATTCCCTTAAACCAGCTTATATTTCACCTCTTTTCTATTTTTCCTTAGTGCTGTTGAAGAGTCTTTCGGGCTCGAAACGTTAACTGTGCCCCTCTCCGCAGATGCTGCCAGACCGGCTGAGTTTTTCCAGGTAGTTTTGTTTTTGCGTTGTTCTATACGCATTGCTGTTGGGTTTCACCAGTAACATAAAATGCAAATAACAGAATCGTCCACGGTGAAAAGAAATCCTTCTACAACAATAAATGAGTGTTCTCCTCTTTTCCGAAAGTTAATCCTACACACATGGCCAGTTTCCCAGACAACTAAGCTCTAATTTCCGAGCTCAACACAAAAGCAAAGTACTGCAGATGCTGGAAATCTGAAATAAAAACAGGGAATGCTGGAAATGGCTAGCAGGTCAGGCAGCATCTGTGGAGGGAGAAACAGAGTTCGTGTTTCAGGTCAGTGACCCTTTATCAGAACTCAATGAGGGAAGATCATTAACTTGTTTCTTTCTCTCTGCCAGTGCTGTCTGACCTGCTGGGTACACCCCCAGCATTTTCCGCCCTGGTGTCAAATTCAAATCCTTGGAAAAGCAGAGAGTTCCCCAGTGAAAACCAGTTTCCTTCACCAATCTTATTCCTTCCTCTTATGGTGGTAGGAATTGAATTTATACTAGAGGATAGTTTCATGGCCTCTAGAATTGACTCCAAACTGGGGTACAGTTGCTACCTCTTTCCAAAACTAAATTACCATTATTCATTATTAAGTGCTGGCTGGCTGATCAATTGCAAGGGGCGTCGTATCAGAAACCAATGATATTGTCACCCAACGTCCACACACAAACACTCCAGAAGAGGCCTCAGGGTAGTAATCAGGAAATCTGGGCAATTTTCTCCTCCAGGTCCAGGAATGCTGAGCCTAGTGGTTTGCATCTGTGAACCCCACGGCCAAAATGAGTAAGTTCAGCAAACGTAGGGATTGAACGTATAAAAGGCAGGTAAAGACCTACTGGCCTATCCAGCCATACAGTTCCTTCTATCTTATGCATCACAACACCTACACTCCCCAACCAACAGAATCCAAGGGCAGGCAGGGTGGGTGCCTGAAGTGAGTTAAACTCCCTGACGTTGACATCAGGTTGGGATCCCAACATCATCCCACCCTCTTCCGTGTTTATGCGAGGCAGGAGATTGAAGGCAAGTACAGAAACCCCCCTCCTCCCCATTGGATCTGCTGGGTAAGCAATTAAAAAGCCAATTAAGAACTGTTTTAACCCTCTTGTGATGATTGCTCAGCCAGGCCACCTATTTCGAGCCCTCATCAACTCACCAGGGTTACCGAAGTGAGCGCACAGCAGGAAGAGCTTTTCTGTAAAACTGACAGGCTGGGAAGGCTTTAGTCTGAAGAGTTCCAGTCATGGCCATGAAGAGAGGCTATACTTCTTCGCTCAGACAGAGCTCTCAGTGCTCGAGTGTTGATTCCAACTTCTTGGAAGGCACTTCATCTGTCTTGTGCTTCACTCACTTTCAGCTGCACTTCCTTGTTGCCAGCCTTCACCATGGCGAGGGAGCAGCTTGAACAGTTCTACCTTGCACCTCAGATGAGGGTCAAAAGCAGAAGCCACACCATCACCAACAGGAACAGGAACAACGCCAGCAAGAGCCAGCTGCTCCGCAGCCACATGTCTCTCCGCAGGGCAGAGGGAATGGACTCAGAGATCCAGCTGGAAGGAGACAAGGCCTCCACAATCCAGGCCCGACAGGCAGGTGCTCAGGGCTGCCGACATGTCTGATACCATTGCCTCAGGAGGCTCAGGCTATCATGTCAGGTCGAAATTTGTCATCTTCTGGAACAAGACCTGCTTCTCACTGAAGCAGGCGGCATGCACTGCTAATGGCTGTCAAGATGCCTGCCACTGGAGGCCAGAGGCCAATCCAGCATGGACGCAACAGGCCGAATGGCCTCCTTCTGTGATGTAATCCCTCCTCATTTGACAGAATGGACACATCATCCCGTCTACCATACCTAATTGGCCGTGAAACCAGGAGGCGAGGTGCCAATGCTGTGGCTCACAGTGAAGCCTCCCCACCCCCCCACCCCCGAAAATGGTCCCGCCATTCTGGGGAGGTCTAAGCCCAGACATATAGAGGAAATATCCAGAAAATTCTTCTCCAACTCATCAAAACTAGTCCCGGTGATCACATTGGTCCGGATTTACCTCTTATGCAACGTGATCTCTGCCCTGCCTGAAACAGGCCCAGATCTGGCTTGAAGGAAAAAGGCAAATAAGCTCTCAGCCTGCACAGCAGCTCCACTATTTTTTGGTAAAAAAACAAACTGCCCACAACATTTAACCTCACCTAAAATTTAAGTTCCTTCTGAACCTATTCATCTGCGTCTATTTGATTCAGCTATTCATCGGTTGAGCTATTGCACAGGCAGTTACTTTGTTTGTTAGGGCAGGTTTAGCGCACAACTTGATATGAATTGGCAATCGTGTTTAGAAAGGCCCCTGTGGGTAACAGAAGTACAACACAGAACATGTCTCAGATATTATTTTGTGCTTTCGGTTAAGGTAAATTGTGGGTGAACAAAAGGAGGTTTACTCTGCATTAAACCTTTTCTGGAGTTGACACTAGAACGCCTAGTGTTGGCACTCAAATTTAACAATGTTTAATTACCGAGTAGTATCATCTGTTTTGATGTGGCAGATGATGTGTGCCAGGCGGACTAAATCCACAAGGGAAGCTTAGCCAAGCTATCACAGCAGTTTTGCAATTTGTGTTTATTATGAGAAGAGTTGGGCACTGAATTCAGAAGCAGTGAGAGATTTTAAAAACTAAATTAAAACATTTATTAACAAAGGAAAAGATTTCAAGCATATACATAACATTACAGTTACTTAATACTATAACAAATCTCAGAATTTTTAATTAAACTGTCTCCCACCTTCACACCCCCTTTAAGGCAACAGTCCAAAAATAGATTTTAAATTTACTTAGGCAAGCCAGCAAGTTTACTATACCACCCACTCAACAGTGGAATCCCAAAGGCTTCCTTCCATCCTTGGTTACTGGACACAGCAGACTTCTGCAAAAGTGGTTGGAGGCTTCCCCAAGGCTATTTTACACAGTCCTTTTAGATCTTACATGGCCTCCCAACATGGCCTTCCATTCCTCTTTATATATGTTTCTCTCTCTTTAAACTGTAAATTTCATTGCTCTATATGTCTTTGGAAATTTACTTTTCCCATAATATAAAAAGCTTTCATGTTGCCAATATGGTCAGTACCTTTTGGAAAAAATAAGCACGTTGCTTGGCCTTGCTTATCTTATTAGTTGTAAATATCCTCTCATCCCTTTGAAACCTAAACAACCCCTTCACTTACCTAAAAATGCAAATTTCCTTCACACCCATATGCTTAGCCCTCATCCATGTTTACTCACCAGCATTTCAAATGCCTTTTACACCTAATAGGGAATGAATAAAGATATGGGTCAGCGATGGGTTCATGGCTCAAAGGAGAAGCAATGAGGCAGTCCTTTGTTTCCCGTGTACGGCACCAACTCTAATGGATGTTCACAAGCAAGCACGTGAATAAAAGGAAATATAGAATGCAGTGCTATGATTTCTGTACACTCTTCCCCTTGGTGTTTCCAACTCATGTAGGAAGATATTAAACGAGAAAAATATTAAAGAGGAATACGAACATGAGCAACCCGATTAGGGCACAGTGTGATGTAACGATGGAAACTGGTAGCAATCAATTATGAGGCCTGTGCTACTTGCTCTCTGTAATTCCTTCCTCTCATTTTTCTGTATACACAGCTTAGACATGCCTCTTTTCTACTGTCATAGGATAATCTATCTCATATACAGACTAAGGGTGCAAATTAACTTAATGTACGTTGCTGTAACTATTTCTAGGAGATAGTAATAAAACAAATAGCAATTTGAAATTGACTCCCTTGCTCCTAAATTGGCACCGGTTGGTTACCACAGCAGCGTTTCTAATCCAGCATCAAAAGGTTTAGTTTATTCGAAGGCAGCCAGGATGCGAGTTAGGCAGTACATCAACATTTGCAATGGAAATTCTGTACTCAGGGGGTTAAGCAAGAAACACAGCAGAGCTTTCACTGCTTAACACAAAATGAGCAGAGCGACTGTTGCAAATTAACATCATGCGCAGCCAGTTAGGATTAACAGCCATACTGCTTAATGAAATGCAAATAGCAATATAACCGATTCCTTTTTGTATTAGGAAGCAGGATTTCAGAAACTCGGAATGTGGAAAACACTTTGCACAGAAAACAGAACACAAAAAGCTCTTATTGATTTAGAAATGCCGGGGTGTGCATGTGACTGAGAGGTGCTCCAGCCTGACTGACTGTTTAACTGGTTCGTTATTGATTTACATTTAAAGGGGATTATTAAACAAACCTTTCTGGTTCTGAATTTCTCCCTGATCTTGGGATTGCAAAATGAAAACTGAGTGAGGTTTGGCCATGTCAAACGGAATTATAAATTGAAATTAGTATCACTGAAATTGAGGTCGGAATGACAGTACAGTAACTTCCCATGACCCCTGCAGGTACGTTGCTCATGTACACAAACTATCTCCTTATATATGCTGTACATTTCCATTCCGTCTGGAAGAAAGTGTAACTGTTGAAGTACATTACAGCAGGTTTTGAAGATGCAGACAATAGTCAAAGCTTGTTTAAAAACTTCTCTTGCTGTTGCACACTGTAGTAAAGAAACTCAGCTTTTTTTTAAGGGCTATTTAAGGGAAATCTTTGCTTTGTGTAGTCATACCACTAACACTCTTGCATTCCATCAAACCCAGTGGCAAATAGCAAACATCAGCAGCACACGCACACCAGTCATGCATTATCAAAAAAACAGATGGCTGCTGTTTTAAAAACAAATCTGTTTAGAGGAGAGATCTAGGAAGAATTTTTGGTAGAAAATTAATTCTGACATACCTGCAGCTCGCAGCAATTTTACCTTCCCTACAATGAGATGGATCAAATTAACACTGAAATCATTAATGCATTTTAATACTCTGCCAGAGGCCTGGCGCTGTGATAAAGGATGTTTGCTGTTTATAATATAACAATAAATGAAAAGGCCTCAAACTCCCAATATACTGCATGTAGGTCAGCATATTTGCATACTTCAAAATGTTTTTCTCATTTCCTTTATTTGCTTTTACAATCACAAAGGCACAGAAGCATACAACACAGAAGCAGGCCATTCAGCCCATCGCATCTGTGCTGGCTGTTTGAGAGCCTAGTCCCATATCCCCACTTTTTGCCCATAACCCTGCAAATTCCTCATGAAGTAACCACCCAAATCCCTCTTCAAATTATTTATGAAATCAGCTTCAATCACCTTGTCAGTAGCAGCACTCAGGATCCTGACAACTCTGAGTAAAAATCATTCTCACTTCCAGATTTTTTTGTCAGTGATTTTAAATCTACGACCTCTGCTCATTGATGCATTCACCAGAGGGGATAGTTTTTCTTTATCCACTCTATCAAGACCTCTTGTCACTTTGAAAACCTCGATTGGGTCGCCCCCTAATGCTCCAAGTAGAGAAGTCTTGACTTTCCCAGAAATCGTGGCACTTGTAGTAAGTACACCGTCTTTGTATATTAACCCTCGCAAAGTGCATCCCTTCATACGTCTCCACAATGAACGTCCTCTGCTTTGCTTCTTTCCAATTTACTATTCTATGTCATCTTGAACTTTATAACTATCCTCATAACTGTTTACTACTTTACCACGTTTTCTTATCATCTGCAAACTTTATAATGCTGGTTTCAACACCTAAGCCTTAATAATTTATACAAATGGAAATAGTGATGGACCCAAAAATTGACCCTTGTGGGAAAACCACAGCAAACTACCTTCCAGTCTAAAAACACATTCATCCATCTCTGCCTCCTGTCAATGAGCCAGTCTGTATCCAGGCCACCACTTTCTGTCTCAATTCTGAGAACTTCCGTTTTCTAAATGAGCCTCCTGCGTGGCACTTCATTAAATGTCTTCTGCAAGTCCCATAAATACAACACCTACCACACCGTCTTGATCAACCTTCTGTGTTATCTCATCAAATGGTTCAATCAAGTCAGGCAGACATGAGTAGCCTTTAAAAAATCCGTGCTGGCTCTCCTGGATTAACTCATGCCTTCCCAAACAAAAGACTCTTTTGTCCCTGGTAATGGTTCCCTATAACTTCCCCACCACCGATGTTCGGCTGACTGGCCTGTAGGTTCCTGGTTTATTCCTCACCGATTTCTTGAATAAAGATGTACAATTAGAAACCCTCTAGTCCTCTGACAATGCTCCTGTATCCAATGAGGATTGGAAGATGGTGATCAATGCCTCTGCCATTTCTATTTGTGCTTCTTCTCCCTCTCCTCTTTAGTGTAACCTTCTCAACATCTGCTTCCTTTGTGAAGACGGATGCAAAGTTCCCACTTAACCATGCTCGCCACTGCCTTTACATAAAGGTTTACCTTTGGGTCCACATAGGCCCAATTTTCCTTCAGTTAACCTCTTGCGATTTTTAACTTTATAAATCGTTTTTGGAGTTCGATTTAATGTTGATGACTAATCTTTTATTGTTGCTTCTATTTGCTTCCCATATCAACTTTCTGAATTCCCTCCTGTACTTTCCATAGCTTTCCTGATTATTAACCGAATCTTGCTCCTGACATTAGCCTTTCGCCTCTTTTTTTGTTGTTTCATATTTCTTTTATTCCCTTCGTCATCCAGGATGCAATAGTCATGGATCCTCTGCCTATATTCTTCAATAGGATATGTCTAGTTTATTCCTGAACTGTCACTTTCCATTCCCGTGTTACCCTGCAATCGCCTTTTCCAATCTACCTGTGCTGGATCCCTTCTTAAATCACTGAAATTCGCTCTTCCTCAATTGAGCATTTTGCCTTTAATATTTTCTGGCCATAATTACTCTAAATTGAATTATGCACTAGTCACAGTTGGCTGGCCTCTTGCATTCATTTGAGCTTCATTGTGTGGACATTTCTCAAAGTGCCTTTGAAATGAAATTATTGTTATATCAGCATTTCAGTTCTTTCCAGAAGCAGAAAAGACAGAATGCTGGTGATTGGAAATTAAGAGTAACATTCTGGTCTTTGGAATTATGTGGATTTGGCATCATCTACCAAGTCACATTTACTGAACAATAACATGTCCTAATTCATTCAATGATCAAGATTTCCTCTTCAGATGACTCTTATTCATCAAGATACCGATTTAGAAACAGCCAGTTTGAGAACATAATGGCAGCAAAAAGGTGACAGACCCGAATGCTGGTACGCAAATTGAAGCTATTTCAGGTTACACTTTCGTTTTGGCAGTTTGGTTGCCTAGGTGTTCAGTGTTTGCCATCGGGTGGATCACATTAACAAAACACATCATCCAGAACTCAATCTAAATCCTCATCAATTAATTTGATTAGTAAATTTGACTATTAGGTTTTCGAATATATGCCAACTGTGACTAGTGCATAACTCAATTTAGAGTCTAAATGGTAAAAATTCTACTAATGTCTACTAAATGTAAGTTGTGCCTTTCAACAACATCACAGGTGAAAGTGGAGACACACCTTCGGGTGTCAGTGTTCAATATCCAAGCGGGACAAGAATTAGCTTTTTGTTGAAATGACTCATCTGAAAAGTAATTAAAGCCTCAATTGACTGAATGTCAATAAATCAATAATAGTCTGGACATGGAATTGACTCAGTGACAGGAAGTAGAGGTGCATGGATGTTTTTCAGACCAGAAGGCATCTTGAATCAGTCAGTTTGTACTAATAAGGTAGGCAGCAAAAAAATAACAGATCCAATGGCTTATTTTTTTTTGATACGACCAATCCTGACTCCACATGAAGTGAGCACTGAACCATGAAAATAATCGGCCTGAATCACCATCTTCAATTTGGTTTTTCATTAACTTGCAGTAAGAGTATAAATTATAGCAACATTAGAAACTATTACAAATATCTGGTCGAGCATAGGTATTCTCTCAGGTCCAGCAGTGTTCACCCTGTAAGTGGTCCAAATATTTTATTAATCAGGAACATCCTCATATATTCGAAAACCTAATCATGCAATTGTATGACCTGAAGGGATATAACAACAGAAACCCTTTGTGATCTGAATTTTAGTTTCCAGCATTTATCGGGCAGGTTGAGAGTCAATTTTAGTGATCTGGTCTTCCTTACGTTCAACAGGCGAGTTGCTGGCCATAATTAAAGATCTTATAGCCAGCTCATGATTGACAAGATGGGAAATGTGCTGCATGACAGCAGCTTACCACTTAATAGACACTTTTCAGAGTTGGTAAGTGGGGAGCAGGTTATTCAAGCAGCATCATCTAGGGCCCTCAGATTCTCCAGTGCAGCTTGCAGAGACAAGGGGAACAACAGTGCACAACAGTCATCCAACCAAATTAGCCAGCAGCGAACGGAGAGCCAGTTGAATAGGTCAATGGCAGCAGACATTTTTACAGTGTAAGAAGTTTAACAATTTGGCAAGGTGAGATGCCCAATCACATCTGTCTTGCTCTTTAAAGCACTTGCTTTCCTCTTTCTAGTTAACTCTCCTTCACACACACAGCACAACAACTTGGTATTACAGCGTACAACTGCTACTGTCAATCCTTGGCATTACAGTTCTTTGCCTATTTTCTTAGTACTTCAGATGACACACAGACTGAGGGGAGAGAAATCCGAAGATGCACTGGCACTTGCTCTTTCCCTTTAAAACTCTAACCAGTAGAATTATAAATATTTGTGAAATATTTTTGTATACAGTTTGTTCCTGTAATGAAAGATGACCCTGCAATGTTAGTTGACGTTAATCAAAATGTTTGTCTTTGGGGGAATGCAGTCCATTTCAGGCCGGAAGGATTGGGAGAGATGTTGGCCATGATTGTTAATGCAGGAATTGTTCCGCTGAAGCCCTCTTTAATCAACTGCTTCCAAAGAAAGATGTTGGTGCCGCCCTGGGTTACCCTGTCCCTGTTGCATAGTGAAGTTATGCAGCAAACAGTAATCCGCTATTGGATAGGGCACTTTCTGTCAGTTGTGTTGCAGGATGCTATTAGACCCCTCCAGGCAATGGAATTGTTGCTTGAGAACTTCATAGTTTGCTTGATGAGTGCTCTAGTTAACCCATGGGTCTGACTGTAATGCAGTTCAGCCTCCATATGTGGATGCCTGAGAGGATTCAGCCAAGTGTGATGGGGATAATCTATATGGAAAGGATTAATGACTGGCTCTGAGTTCAGAGCAGCGTTTGTTATTTGAAAATTGGATAGGTGCGATACTTGCTAATTACACCAATACCTGTTAATTTGCAATGGCTCTTCTGAAGTGAATAGAACTGTTAATCACAGCAAACTAGCTGAAATAAGCAGAGGCTGATTGAAATCACACAGGTAATCACAGCAACATGGGCATACCTTATAGAGTTAAGCCAATGGAAGACAACTTGGGGATATGCTAACCAACCACAGCTGATCATGCAGCCAACTATCCAATCGGCATCCAGAAGAGGATTGTGCATGAGCTCTTTTACAAAAGATGAACATACAAACCAGGAGCAGGAATAGACCACTCGGCCCTTTGAGCCCTGTAAACCCCTGAAAGTCCCACACAGCAGAGCTCCAGGAGGAAGACAGAAGATATATATTGACAGGAAGAGTCCCAGTGAACCAAACAGGAAGACCTTGTTCAAAGGTTACCCCGTAGAGACCTGCAGTCACCTCAGATCAAGCACCCGAGGGGTAACTGCGTGATTTAATTGGAGCAGGTTTGTTTAAAATTCTCCGACAGAGGTGTAAGAGTGTCAATTGTACTTCTTGGTCTCTGCATTCAAGGGGTAAAGTCATCTGTATGCCCTTGGCACCAAACAGCCAGCCTCCTTCTTCCTCAGCAAGCACAATGAGTGAGGAGAATGGAAGTTTAGTGCACAATAAAAGCATCATGGCAGCTGCCAGGAAAATGGTGCACTACAGATCACGATGATGTGACATGTGCATGTGGGATATTAATCTTTAATTTCATTGGCTCATCAAATATATATTGCATTGCTCAAAAAGGACTTTGTATAAAAAAACAAGCAAAAACACTGACTTCAGCTGACTGCCAGGTCATCTGATGTCTGGTATTACAGGCTGGTCGGTTTTTGGAAGGTTCCAATGTAAATTACAATTGAGGCACGAGAAGCCCACCTCCTACAGAATTTCACACCTGGTGATGTCAAGAACTCCTTCAAAAGATTCACTGAAACTGGACTGGACTTCACCATTTGCGTTTCCATAAAGCTGCCTATCAAGTGGAGACAGGAAGTCTACCAGGACAATGCCTATATAGGTGTTCTTCCTACCTTATCAAGATGGAGGATAGTTCATTCAGGAGATAATGGCTGGAACATTCAAGATACTAATCACTCAGGCCATAATGATAACCAAGGTCAGTCCAGACATCAGCTAATCAATTACCTTCTGAAATCACTACAGGAAGAGAGGGCATGTGACGAGAAAAGCCATTTTGAAATGTTATTCTGTATAACGCCGAAGCTGCTAAAAATAGGAGTCAGGAAGAAATCTATCAAGGGGGCAGTAACCCTAACCCTAACCCGTTAAATGGATCCTTTTAACCACCTCCAATATTCTCCCTCCACCTGGACCCCTCCCTCTGGATTCTTACCTTCTCTTGATCTTTTCATTGAGAACTGTCGGCGCGACATTAGTCGTCTCAATTTCTCTGCTCCTCTCACCCACTCTAACCTGTCTCTCTCTGAACTTACTGCAATTCATTCTCTCAGATCCAACCCTGACATTGTCATCAAAACCGCTGACAAGGGTGGTGCTGTTGTTGTCTGGCGCACTGACCTCTACCTCGCAGAAGCTGAGCATCAACTCGCAGACACTTCCTCCTACCTCCCCCTGGACCATGACCCCAACACTGAACATCAAGCCATTGTTTTCAGGACTGTTACTGACCTCATCTCCTCTGGAGATCTTCCTCCCACAGCTTCCAACCTGATAGTCTCCCAACCTCGGATGGCCCGCTTCTACCTCCTACCCAAAATCCACAAACAGGACTGTCCCGGTAGACCGATCATGTCAGCCTGTTCCTGCCCCACGGAACTCATTTCTCGTTATCTTGACTCCCTTCTCTCTCCCCTTGTCCAGTCCCTTCCCACCTACATCCGTGATTCCTCTGACACCTTACGTCACATCAACAATTTCCAGTTCCCTGGCCCCAACCACCTCCACTTCACCATGGACGTCCAATCTCTCTACACCTCCATCCCCCACCAGGATGGTCTGAGGGCCCTTAGCTTCTTCCTCGAACAGAGGCCCGAACAATCCCCATCCACCACTATTCTCCTCCGTCTGGCTGAACTTGTTCTCACACTGAACAATTTCTCCTTCAACTTCTCTCACTTCCTCCAAATAAAAGGTGTGGCTATGGGTACCCTCATGGGCCCCAGCTATGCCTGTCTCTTTATGGGGTATGTGGAACATTCCTTGTTCCGGTCCTACTCCGGCCCCCTTCCACAACTCTTTCTCCGGTACATCGATGATTACTTCGGTGCTGCTTCATGCTCTCGTCTGAACCTGGAAAAATTTATTAATTTTGCCTCCAATTTCGCCCCCTCCATCATTTTCACATGGTCCATCTCTGACACTTCCCTTCCCTTCCTTGACCTCTCTGTCTCAATCTCTGGTGATAGACTGTCCACCAATATCCATTACAAGCCCACCGACTCCCACAGCTACCTCGACTACAGCTCCTCACACCCCGCTTCCTGTAAGGACTCCATCCCATTCTCTCAGTTCCTTCGCCTCCGTCACATCTGTTCCAAAATTCCTCTGACATGTCCTCCTTCTTCGTAAACCGAGGTTTTCCACCCACGGTCGTTGACAGGGCCCTCAACCGTGTCCGGCCCATCTCCCACGCATCCGCCCTCACGCCTTCTCCTCCCTCCCAGAAACATGATAGGGTCCCCCTTGTCCTCACTTATCACCCCACCAGCCTCCGCATTCAAAGGATCATCCTCCGCCATTTCCGCCAACTCCAGCATGATGCCACCACCAAACACATCTTCCCTTCACACCCCTGGCGGCATTCTGCAGGGATCGTTCCCTCCGGGACACCCTGGTCCACTCCTCCATCAACCCCTACACCTCAACCCCCTCCCATGGCACCTTCCCATGTAACCGCAGAAGGTGCAACACCTGCCCCTTTACTTCCCCTCTCCTTACTATCCTCCTTTCAAGTGAAGCAGCATTTCATTTGCACTTCCCTCAATTTAGTCTACAGCATTCACTGCTCCCAATGCGGTTTCCTCTACATTGGAGAGACCAAACGCAGACTGGGTGACCGCTTTGCAGAAC
>NC_054478.1:151266347-151268847 GCF_017639515.1 Carcharodon carcharias | reverse complement strand
GTGTGTGTGTGCTGACAGAAGTGTGAGGTCAGTGTTTGTGTGTGTGCTGACGGCAGTGTGAGGTCAGAGTGTGTGTGTGTGTGTGTCTGTGTGTGTGTGCTGACAGCAGTGTGAGATCAGTGTGTGTGTGTGCTGACAGCAGTGTGAGGTCAGTGTTTGTGTGTGTGTGTGTGCTGATGGCAGTGTGAGGTCAGTGTGTGTGTGTGTGTATGTGTGTGTGTGCTGATGGCAGTGTGAGGTCAGTGTGTTTATGTGTGTGTGTGTGTGTGCTGACAGCAGTGTGAGGTTTGTGTGTGTGTAAGTGCTGACGGCAGTGTGAGGTCAGTGTGTGTGTGTGTGTGTGTGCGTGTGTGTGTGTTGACAGCAGTGTGAGATCAGTGTGTGTGTGTGTGTGTGTGTGTGTGTGTGTGTGTGTGTGTGTGCTGACAGCAGTGTGAGATCAGTGTGTGTGTGTGTGTGTTGACAGCAGTGTGAGATCAGTGTGTGTGTGTGTGTGTGTGTGTGTGGGTGGGTGTGTGTGCTGACAGCAGTGTGAGATCAGTGTGTGTGTGTGTGTGTGTGTGTGTGTGTGTGCTGACAGCTGTGTGAGATCAGTGTGTGTGTGTGTGTGTGTGTGTGTGTGTGTGTGTGCTGACAGCTGTGTGAGATCAGTGTGTGTGTGTGTGCTGACAGCAGTGTGAGATCAGTGTGTGTGAGTGTGCTGACAGCAGTGTCAGGTCAGTGTGTGTGTGTGTGTGTGTGTGCTGATGGCCGTGTGAGTCCAGTGTGTGTGTATGTGTGAGCTGATGGCAGTGTGAGGTCAGTGTGTGTGTGTGTGTGTGTGTGTGTGTGTGTGTGTGTGTGTGTGTGTGTGTGTGCTGACAGCAGTGCGTGGTCAGTGTGTGTGTATGTGTGTGTGTGTGTGTGTGTGTGCTGACGGCAGTGCGTGGTCAGTGTGTGTGTATGTGTGTGTATGTGTGTGTGTGCTGACGGCAGTGTGAGGTCAGAGAGTGTGTGTGTGTGTGTGCTGACGGAAGTGTGAGGTCAGTGTGTGTGTGCATGTGTGTGTGTGTGTGTGTGCTGACAGCAGTGTGAGATCAGTGTGTGTGTGTGTGCTGACAGCAGTGTGAGATCACTGTGTGTGTGTGTGTGCTGACAGCACTGTGAGGTTTGTGTGTGTGTATGTGTGTGTGCTGACAGCAGTGTGAGATCAGTGTGTGTGTGTGTGTGTGTGTGTGTGTGTGTGTGTGTGTGTGTGTGTGCTGACAGCAGTGTGAGATCAGTGTGCGTGTGTTTGTGTGCTGATGGCAGTGTGAGGTCAGTGTGTGTGTGTGTGTGTGTGTGTGTGTGTGTGTGTGTGTGTGTGCTGATGGCAGTGTGAGGTCAGTGTGTGTGTATGTGTGTGTGCTGACAGCAGTGTGTGTGTGTGTGTGTGTGTGTGTGTGTGTGCTGACGGCAGTGTGTGGTCAGTGAGTGTGTGTGTGTGTGTGTGCTGACAGCAGTGTGAGGTTTGTGTGTGTGTGTGTGTGTGTGTGCTGACAGCAGTGTGAGGTCAGTGTGTGTGTATGTGTGTGTGCTGACGGCAGTGTGTGTGTGTGTGTGTGTGTGTGTGTGTGCTGACAGCAGTGTGAGATCAGTGTGTGTGTCAGTGTGTGTGTGAGTGTGTGTGTGTGAGTGTGTGTGCTGATGGCAGTGTGTGTGTGTGAATGTGTGTGCTGATGGCAGTGTGAGTGTGTGTGTGTGTGTGCTGACGGCAGTGTGAGGTCAGAGAGAGTGTGTGTGCGTGTGTGTGTGTGTGTGTGCTGACAGCAGTGTGAGGTCAGTGTTTGTGTGTGTGCTGACGGCAGTGTGAGGTCAGAGTGTGTGTGTGTGTGTGTCTGTGTGTGTGTGCTGACAGCAGTGTGAGATCAGTGTGTGTGTGTGCTGACAGCAGTGTGAGGTCAGTGTTTGTGTGTGTGTGTGTGCTGATGGCAGTGTGAGGTCAGTGTGTGTGTGTGTGTATGTGTGTGTGTGCTGATGGCAGTGTGAGGTCAGTGTGTTTATGTGTGTGTGTGTGTGTGCTGACAGCAGTGTGAGGTTTGTGTGTGTGTAAGTGCTGACGGCAGTGTGAGGTCAGTGTGTGTGTGTGTGTGCGTGTGTGTGTGTTGACAGCAGTGTGAGATCAGTGTGTGTGTGTGTGTGTGTGTGTGTGTGTGTGTGTGCTGACAGCAGTGTGAGATCGGTGTGTGTGTGTGTGTGTGTGTGTGCTGACAGCAGTGTGAGATCAGTGTGTGTGTGTGTGTGTGTGCTGACAGCAGTGTGAGATCAGTGTGTGTGTGTGTGTGTGTGTGTGTGT
The DNA here is from genome assembly GCF_017639515.1 of Carcharodon carcharias. Classification (NCBI taxonomy): domain Eukaryota; kingdom Metazoa; phylum Chordata; class Chondrichthyes; order Lamniformes; family Lamnidae; genus Carcharodon; species Carcharodon carcharias. Next base: position 151,266,533 of record NC_054478.1, on the reverse strand, counting down.
GTGTGTGTGTGCTGACAGCTGTGTGAGATCAGTGTGTGTGTGTGTGCTGACAGCAGTGTGAGGTCAGTGCGTGTGTGTATGTGTGTGTGTGTGTGTGTGTGCTGATGGCAGTGTGAGGCCAGTGTGTGTGTGTGTGTGTGTGTGTGTGCTGACAGCAGTGTGAGGTGTGTGTGTGTGTGTGTGTGT
>NC_054478.1:151251347-151256347 GCF_017639515.1 Carcharodon carcharias | reverse complement strand
GTGTATGTGTGTGTGTGTGTGTGTGTGTGTGAGTGTGTGTGCTGATGGCAGTGTGAGTGTGTGTGTGTGCTGACGGCAGTGTGAGGTCAGAGAGAGTGTGTGTGCGTGTGTGTGTGTGTGCTGACAGCAGTGTGAGGTCAGTGTTTGTGTGTGTGTGCTGACGGCAGTGTGAGGTCAGAGTGTGTGTGTGTGTGTGTGTGTGTGTGTGTGTGTGTGTGTGTGTGCTGACAGCAGTGTGAGGTCAGTGTGTGTGTGTGTGTGTGCTGACAGCAGTGTGAGGTCAGTGTTTGTGTGTGTGTGTGTGTGTGTGTGTGTGCTGACGGCGGTGTGAGGTCAGTGTGTGTGTGTGTGTGTGCTGACAGCAGTGTGAGATCAGTGTGTGTGTGTGTGTGTGTGTGTGTGCTGACAGCAGTGTGAGATCACTGTGTGTGTCTGTGTGCTGACAGCAGTGTGAGGTTTGTGTGTGTGTGTGTGCTGACAGCAGTGTGAGATCAGTGTGTGTGTGTGTGCTGACAGCAGTGTGAGATCAGTGTGTGTGTGTGTGTGTGTGCTGACAGGAGTGTGAGGTCAGTGTGTGTATGTGTGAGATCAGTGTGTGTGTGCTGACAGCAGTGTGAGATCAGTGTGTGTGTGTGTGTGTGTGTGTGCGTTTGTATGTGTGTGTGCTGATGGCAGTGTGAGATCAGAGTGTGTGTGTGTGTGTGTGTGTGTGTGTGTATGTGTGTGCTGACAGTAGTGTGAGATCACTGTGTGTGTGTGTGTGCTGATGGCAGTGTGAGGTTTGTGTGTGTGTGTGCTGACAGCAGTGTGAGATCAGTTTGTGTGTGTGTGTGTGTGCTGACAGCAGTGTGAGATCAGTGTGTGTGTGTGTGTGTCTGTGTCTGTGTGTGTGTGTGTGCTGACAGCAGTGTGAGGTCAGTGTGTGTGTGTGTGTGCTGACAGCAGTGTGAGGTCAGTGTGTGTGTGTGTGTGCTGACAGCAGTGTGAGATCAGTGTGTGTGTGTGTGTGCGTGTGTGTGTGTGCTGACAGCAGTGTGAGGTCAGTGTGTGTGTGTGTGTGTCTGTGTCTGTGTGTGTGTGTGTGCTGACAGCAGCGTGAGGTCAGTGTGTGTGTGTGTGTGCTGACAGCAGTGTGAGGTCTGTGTGTGTGTGTGTGTGTGTGTGTGTGCTGACAGCAGTGTGAGATCAGTGTGTGTGTGTGTGTGTCTGTGTCTGCGTGTGTGTGTGTGTGTGCTGACAGCAGTGTGAGGTCTGTGTGTGTGTGTGCGTGTGTGTGTGCTGACAGCATTGTGAGGTTTGTGTGTGTGTGTGTGCTGACGGCAGTGTGAGGTCTGTGTGTTTGTGTTTGTGTGTGTGTGTGTGTGCGCTGACGGCAGTGTGCGGTTTGTGTGTGTGTGTGTGCTGACGGCAGTGGGAGGTTTTTGTGTGTGTGTGCGCGCTGACGACAAAGTGTGTATCTGTGTGTGTGCGTTCGTGTGTGTGTTCGTGTGTGTGTGTGTGTGTGTGCGCCCGCTGATGGCAGTGTGAGGTTAGTGTGCGTGTGTGTGTGTGCTGATGGCAGTGTGTGTGTGTGTGCGTGTGTGCGTGTGCGTGTGCGTGTGCGTGTGTGTGCTGATGGCAGTGTGTGTGTGTGAATGTGTGTGTGTGCTGACGGCAGTGTGAGGTCAGAGAGTGTGTGTGTGTGTGTGTCTGTGTGCTGACAGCAGTGTGAGGTCAGTGTGTGTGTGTGTCTGTGTGTGTGTGTCTGTGTGTGTGCTGATAGCAGTGTGAGGTCAGTGTGTGTATGTGTGTGTGTGCTGACGGCAGTGTGAGGTCTGTGTGTGTGTGTGCGCTGACGGCAGTGTGAGGTTTGTGTGTGTGTGTGTGTGTGTGTGCTTGCTGACGGCAGTGAGGTTGTGTGTGAATGTGTGTGAGCTGACAGCAGCGTGAGGTTTGTGTGTGTGTGCTGACGGCAATGTGTGTGTATCTGTGTGTGTGTGTATCTGTATGTGTGTGCGTTCGTGTGTGTGTGTGTGTGTGTGTGTGTGTATGTTCATGTGTGTGTGTGCGCACGCTGATGGCAGTGTGAGTTCAGTGTGTGTGTGTGTGTGTGTGTGTGTGTGTGTGTGCGCGCCGACGGCAGCGTGAGGTCAGTGTGTGTGTGTGTGTGTGTGTGTGCGCTGACGGCAGGGTGAGGTCAGTGTGTGTGTGTGTGTGTGCGTGTGTATGTGTGTGTGTGCTGACGGCAGTGTGAGGTCAGTGTGTGTGTGCTTTGTCTGTGTGTGTGCTGACAGCAGTGTGAGATCACTGTGTGTGTGTGTGTGCTGACAGCAGTGTGAGGTTTGTGTGTGTGTGTGTGTGTGTGTGTGTGCTGACAGCAGTGTGAGATCAGTGTGTGTGTGTGTGTGTGTGCTGACAGCAGTGTGACATCAGTGTGTGTGTGTGTGTGCTGACAGCAGTGTGAGATCAGTGTGTGTGTGTGCTGACAGCAGTGTGAGGTTTGTGTGTGTGTGTGTGTGTGTGCTGATGGCAGTGTGAGCTCAGTGTGTGTGTGTGTGTGTGTGTGTGTGTGTGTGTGTGCTGATGGCAGTGTGAGGTCAGTGTGTGTGTGTGTGTGTGCTGATGGCAGTGTGAGGTCAGTGTGTGTGTATGTGTGTGTGCTGACAGCAGTGTGTGTGTGTGCGTGTGTGTGCTGACGGCAGTGTGTGGTCAGTGTGTGTGTGTGTGTGCTGACAGCAGTGTGAGGTTTGTGTGTGTGTGTGTGTGTGTGTGCTGACAGCAGTGTGAGGTCAGTATGTGTGTGTGCGGACAGCAGTGTGTGTGTGTGTGTGTGCTGACGGCAGTGTGTGGTCAGTGTGTGTGTGTGTGCTGACGGCAGTGTGAGGTCAGTGTGTGTGTGTGTGTGCTGACAGCAGTGTAAGATCAGTGTGTGTGTGTGTGTGTGTGTGTGTGTGTGTGTGTAGTGTGTGTGTGAGTGTGTGTGTGAGTGTGTGTGTGAGTGTGTGTGCTGATGGCAGTGTGAGTGTGTGTGTGTGTGTGTGTGTGTGTGTGTGTGTGCTGACGGCAGTGTGTGGTCAGTGTGTGTGTGTGTGTGTGTGTGTGTGTGCTGACGGCAGTGTGAGGTCAGTGTGTGTGTGTGTGTGCTGACAGCAGTGTAAGATCAGTGTGTGTGTGTGTGTGTGTGTGTGTGTGTGTGTGTGTGTGTGTCAGTGTGTGTGTGAGTGTGTGTGTGAGTGTGTGTGCTGATGGCAGTGTGAGTGTGTGTGTGTGTGTGTGTGTGTGTGCTGACGGCAGTGTGAGGTCAGAGAGAGTGTGTGTGCGAGTGTGTGTGTGTGCTGACAGCAGCGTGAGGTCAGTGTTTGTGTGTGTGTGTGCTGACGGCAGTGTGAGGTCAGAGTGTGTGTGTGTGTATGTGTGTGTGTGTGTGTGTGCTGACAGCAGTGTGAGGTCAGTGTTTGTGTGTGTGTGTGTGTGTGTGTGTGTGTGTGTGTGTGTGTGTGCTGACGGCAGTGTGAGGTCAGTGTGTGTGTGTGTGTGTGTTGACAGCAGTGCGAGATCAGTGTGTGTGTGTGTGTGTGTGCTGACAGCAGTGTGAGGTTTGTGTGTGTGTGTGTGCTGACAGCAGTGTGAGATCAGTGTGTGTGTGTGTGCTGACAGCAGTGTGAGATCAGTGTGTGTGTGTGTGTGTGCTGACAGCAGTGTGAGGTTTGTGTGTGTGTGTGTGCTGACAGCAGTGTGAGGTCAGTGTGTGTATGTGTGAGATCAGTGTGTGTGTGCTGACAGCAGTGTGAGATCAGTGTGTGTGTGTGTGTGTGTGTGTGTGTGTGCGTTTGTATGTGTGTGTGCTGATGGCAGTGTGAGGTCAGTGTGTGTGTGTGTCTGTGTGTGTGTGTGTGTGTGTGTGTGTGTGTGTGCTGACAGCAGTGTGAGATCAGTGTGTGTGTGTGTGTGTGTGTGTGCTGATGGCAGTGTGAGGTCACTGTGTGTGTATCTATGTGTGCTGACAGCAGTGTGTGTGTGTGTGTGTGTGTGTGTGCTGACGGCAGTGTGTGGTCAGTGTGTGTGTGTGTGTGTGTGTGTGCTGACGGCAGTGTGAGGTCAGTGTGTGTGTGTGTGTGTGTGTGCTGACAGCAGTGTGAGATCAGTGTGTGTGTGTGTGTGTGTGTGTCAGTGTGTATGTGCGTGTGTGTGTGTGTGTGAGTCTGTGTGCTGATGGCAGTGTGAGTGTGTGTGTGTGCTGACGGCAGTGTGAGGTCAGAGAGAGTGTGTGTGCGTGTGTGTGTGTGTGCTGACAGCAGTGTGAGGTCAGTGTTTGTGTGTGTGTGCTGACGGCAGTGTGAGGTCAGAGTGTGTGTGTGTGTGTGTGTGTGTGTGTGTGTGTGTGTGCTGACAGCAGTGTGAGGTCAGTGTTTGTGTGTGTGTGCGTGTGCGTGTGCGTGTGCGTGTGTGTGTGTGTGTGTGTGTGCTGACGGCAGTGTGAGGTCAGTGTGTGTGTGTGTGTGCTGACAGCAGTGTGAGATCAGTGTGTGTGTGTGTGTGTGTGTGCTGACAGCAGTGTGAGATCACTGTGTGTGTGTGTGTGCTGACAGCAGTGTGAGGTTTGTGTGTGTGTGCTGACAGCAGTGTGAGGTCAGTGTGTGTATGTGTGAGATCAGTGTGTGTGTGCTGACAGCAGTGTGAGATCAGTGTGTGTGTGTGTGTGTGTGCGTGTGTGTGTGTGTGTGTGTGTGCTGATGGCACTGTGAGGTCAGTGTGTGTGCATGTCTGTGTGTGTGTGTGTGTGCTGACGGCAGTGTGAGGTCAGTGTGTGTGTATGCTGACGGCAGTGTGAGGTTTGTGTGTGTGTGTGTGCTGACAGCAGTGTGAGATCAGTGTGTGTGTGTGTGTGTGTGTGTGTGTGTGTGTGCGCGTGCGTGTGTGTGTGTGTGCTGACAGCAGTGTGAGGTTTGCGTGTGTGTGTGTGCTGACAGCAGTGTGAGGTTTGTGTGTGTGTGTGTGTGTGTGTGCTGACAGCAGTGTGA
>NC_054478.1:151223847-151226347 GCF_017639515.1 Carcharodon carcharias | reverse complement strand
GTGTGTGTGTGTGTGTGCTGACAGCAGTGTGAGGTCTGTGTGTGTGTGTGTGTGTGTGTGTGTGCTGACAGCATTGTGAGGTTTGTGTGTGTGTGTGTGTGTGTGCTGACGGCAGTGTGAGGTCTGTGTGTTTGTGTGTGTGTGTGTGTGTGCGCTGACGGCAGTGTGCGGTTTGTGTGTGTGTGTGTGCTGACGGCAGTGGGAGGTTTTTGTGTGTGTGTGCGCGCTGACGGCAAAGTGTGTATCTGTGTGTGTGCGTTCGTGTGTGTGTTCGTGTGTGTGTGTGTGTGTGTGTGTGTATGTGTGTGTGCGCCCGCTGATGGCAGTGTGAGGTTAGTGTGCGTGTGTGTGTGTGCTGATGGCAGTGTGTGTGTGTGTGTGTGCGTGTGCGTGTGCGTGTGCGTGTGCGTGTGTGTGCTGATGGCAGTGTGTGTGTGTGAATGTGTGTGTGTGCTGACGGCAGTGTGAGGTCAGAGAGTGTGTGTGTGTGTGTGTCTGTGTGCTGACAGCAGTGTGAGGTCAGTGTGTGTGTGTGTGTGAGCTGACAGCAGCGTGAGGTTTGTGTGTGTGTGCTGACGGCAATGTGTGTGTATCTGTGTGTGTGTGTATCTGTATGTGTGCGCGTTCGTGTGTGTGTGTGTGTGTGTGTGTGTGTGTGTGTGTATGTTCATGTGTGTGTGTGCGCACGCTGATGGCAGTGTGAGGTCAGTGTGTGTGTGTGTGTGTGTGTGTGTGTGTGCGCGCCGACGGCAGCGTGAGGTCAGTGTGTGTGTGTGTGTGTGTGTGCGCTGACGGCAGGGTGAGGTCAGTGTGTGTGTGTGTGTGTGTGCGTGTGTATGTGTGTGTGTGCTGACGGCAGTGTGAGGTCAGTGTGTGTGTGCTTTGTCTGTGTGTGTGCTGACAGCAGTGTGAGATCACTGTGTGTGTGTGTGTGCTGACAGCAGTGTGAGGTTTGTGTGTGTGTGTGTGTGTGTGTGCTGACAGCAGTGTGAGATCAGTGTGTGTGTGTGTGTGTGTGCTGACAGCAGTGTGACATCAGTGTGTGTGTGTGTGTGTGCTGACAGCAGTGTGAGATCAGTGTGTGTGTGTGCGCTGACAGCAGTGTGAGATCAGTGTGTGTGTGTGCTGACAGCAGTGTGAGGTTTGTGTGTGTGTGTGTGTGTTGACAGCAGTGTGAGGTCAGTGTGTGTGTGTGTGTGCGCTGATGGCAGTGTGAGGTCAGTGTGTGTGTGTGTGTGTGTGTGTGTGTGTGTGTGTGTGTGTGTGCTGATGGCAGTGTGAGGTCAGTGTGTGTGTGTGTGTGTGTGCTGATGGCAGTGTGAGGTCAGTGTGTGTGTATGTGTGTGTGCTGACAGCAGTGTGTGTGTGTGTGTGTGTGTGTGTGTGTGCTGACGGCAGTGTGTGGTCAGTGTGTGTGTGTGTGTGTGTGTGCTGACGGCAGTGTGAGGTCAGTGTGTGTGTGTGTGTGTGCTGACAGCAGTGTGAGATCAGTGTGTGTGTGTGTGTGTGTGTGTCAGTGTGTATGGGTGTGTGAGTGTGTGTGCTGATGGCAGTGTGAGTGTGTGTGTGTGCTGACGGCAGTGTGAGGTCAGAGAGAGTGTGTGCGCGTGTGTGTGTGTGTGCTGACAGAAGTGTGAGGTCAGTGTTTGTGTGTGTGTGTGCTGACGGCAGTGTGAGGTCAGAGTGTGTGTGTGTGTGTGTGTGTGTGTGCTGACAGCAGTGTGAGGTCAGTGTTTGTGTGTGTGTGTGTGTGTGTGTGTGTGTGCTGACGGCAGTGTGAGGTCAGTGTGTGTGTGTGTGCTGACAGCAGTGTGAGATCAGTGTGTGTGTGTGTGTGTGTGTGCTGACAGCAGTGTGAGATCACTGTGTGTGTGTGTGTGCTGACAGCAGTGTGAGGTTTGTGTGTGTGTGCTGACAGCAGTGTGAGGTCAGTGTGTGTATGTGTGAGATCAGTGTGTGTGTGTGTGTGTGTGTGTGTGTGTGTGTGTGTGTGCTGATGGCACTGTGAGGTCAGTGTGTGTGTGTGTCTGTGTGTGTGTGTGTGTCTGTGTGTGTGTGTGTGTGTGCTGACAGCAGTGTGAGGTCAGTGTGTGTGTATGCTGACGGCAGTGTGAGGTTTGTGTGTGTGTGTGTGCTGACAGCAGTGTGAGATCAGTGTGTGTGTGTGTGTGTGTGTGTGTGTGTGTGCGTGCGTCTGTGTGTGCTGACAGCAGTGTGAGGTGTGCGTGCGTGTGTGTGTGCTGACAGCAGTGTGAGGTTTGCGTGTGTGTGTGTGTGTGTGTGTGTGTGCTGACAGCAGTGTGAGATCAGCGTGTGTGTGTGCTGACAGCAGTGTGAGATCTGCGTGTGTGTGTGTGTGTGTGTGTGTGTGTGTGTGTGCTGACAGCAGTGTGAGGTTTGCGTGTGCATGTGTGTGTGTGTGCTGACAGCAGTGTGAGGTTTGTGTGTGTGTGTGTGTGCTGACAGCAGTGTGAGATCAGCGTGTGTGTGTGTGCTGACA
>NC_054478.1:151206347-151213847 GCF_017639515.1 Carcharodon carcharias | reverse complement strand
AGGTTTGTGTGTGTGTGCTGACGGCAATGTGTGTGTATCTGTGTGTGTGTGTATCTGTATGTGTGTGCGTTCGTGTGTGTGTGTGTGTGTGTATGTTCATGTGTGTGTGTGCGCACGCTGATGGCAGTGTGAGGTCAGTGTGTGTGTGTGTGTGTGTGTGTGTGTGTGTGCGCGCCGACGGCAGCGTGAGGTCAGTGTGTGTGTGTGTGTGTGTGTGCGCTGACGGCAGGGTGAGGTCAGTGTGTGTGTGTGTGCGTGTGTATGTGTGTGTGTGCTGACGGCAGTGTGAGGTCAGTGTGTGTGTGCTTTGTCTGTGTGTGTGCTGACAGCAGTGTGAGATCACTGTGTGTGTGTGTGCTGACAGCAGTGTGAGGTTTGTGTGTGTGTGTGTGTGTGTGTGTGTGTGTGCTGACAGCAGTGTGAGATCAGTGTGTGTGTGTGTGTGTGCTGACAGCAGTGTGACATCAGTGTGTGTGTGTGTGTGTGCTGACAGCAGTGTGAGATCAGTGTGTGTGTGTGCGCTGACAGCAGTGTGAGATCAGTGTGTGTGTGTGCTGACAGCAGTGTGAGGTTTGTGTGTGTGTGTGTGTGTTGACAGCAGTGTGAGGTCAGTGTGTGTGTGTGTGTGCGCTGATGGCAGTGTGAGGTCAGTGTGTGTGTGTGTGTGTGTGTGTGTGTGTGTGTGTGCTGATGGCAGTGTGAGGTCAGTGTGTGTGTGTGTGTGTGTGCTGATGGCAGTGTGAGGTCAGTGTGTGTGTATGTGTGTGTGCTGACAGCAGTGTGTGTGTGTGCGTGTGTGTGCTGACGGCAGTGTGTGGTCAGTGTGTGTGTGTGTGTGCTGACAGCAGTGTGAGGTTTGTGTGTGTGTGTGTGTGTGCTGACAGCAGTGTGAGGTCAGTATGTGTGTGTGCGGACAGCAGTGTGTGTGTGTGTGTGCTGACGGCAGTGTGTGGTCAGTGTGTGTGTGTGTGTGTGCTGACGGCAGTGTGTGGTCAGTGTGTGTGTGTGTGCTGACAGCAGTGTAAGATCAGTGTGTGTGTGTGTGTGTGTGTGTGTGTGTGTGTGTGTGTGTGTGTGTCAGTGTGTGTGTGAGTGTGTGTGTGAGTGTGTGTGCTGATGGCAGTGTGAGTGTGTGTGTGTGTGTGTGCTGACGGCAGTGTGAGGTCAGAGAGAGTGTGTGTGCGAGTGTGTGTGTGTGTGCTGACAGCAGCGTGAGGTCAGTGTTTGTGTGTGTGTGTGCTGACGGCAGTGTGAGGTCAGAGTGTGTGTGTGTGTGTGTGTGTGTGTGTGTGTGTGTGTGCTGACAGCAGAGGTCAGTGTTTGTGTGTGTGTGTGTGTGTGTGTGTGTGTGTGTGTGTGCTGACGGCAGTGTGAGGTCAGTGTGTGTGTGTGTGTGTGTGTTGACAGCAGTGTGAGATCAGTGTGTGTGTGTGTGTGTGTGTGCTGACAGCAGTGTGAGGTTTGTGTGTGTGTGTGTGCTGACAGCAGTGTGAGATCAGTGTGTGTGTCTGTGTGTGTGCTGACAGCAGTGTGAGGTTTGTGTGTGTGTGTGTGCTGACAGCAGTGTGAGGTCAGTGTGTGTATGTGTGAGATCAGTGTGTGTGTGCTGACAGCAGTGTGAGATCAGTGTGTGTGTGTGTGTGTGTGTGTGCGTTTGTATGTGTGTGTGCTGATGGCAGTGTGAGGTCAGTGTGTGTGTGTGTCTGTGTGTGTGTGTGTGTGTGTGTGTGTGTGCTGACAGCAGTGTGAGGTCAGTGTGTGTGTATGTGTGTGTGCTGACAGCAGTGTGAGATCAGTGTGTGTGTGTGTGTGTGTGTGTGTGTGTGTGTGCTGATGGCAGTGTGAGGTCAGTGTGTGTGTATGTATGTGTGCTGACAGCAGTGTGTGTGTGTGTGTGTGTGTGTGTGTGAGTGCTGACGGCAGTGTGTGGTCAGTGTGTGTGTGTGTGTGCTGACAGCAGTGTGAGGTTTGTGTGTGTGTGTGTGTGTGTGTGAGAGTGCTGACGGCAGTGTGTGGTCAGTGTGTGTGTGTGTGTGCTGACAGCAGTGTGAGGTTTGTGTGTGTGTGTGTGTGCTGACAGCAGTGTGAGGTCAGTGTGTGTGTATGTGTGTGTGCTGACAGCAGTGTGTGTGTGTGTTTGTGTGTGTGTGTGCTGACGGCAGTGTGTGGTCAGTGTGTGTGTGTGTGTGTGTGTGTGTGCTGACGGCAGTGTGAGGTCAGTGTGTGTGTGTGTGTGCTGACAGCAGTGTGAGATCAGTGTGTGTGTGTGTGTGTGTGTGTGTCAGTGTGTATGTGTGTGTGTGTGTGTGTGTGAGTGTGTGTGCTGATGGCAGTGTGAGTGTGTGTGTGTGCTGACGGCAGTGTGAGGTCAGAGAGAGTGTGTGTGCGTGTGTGTGTGTGTGCTGACAGCAGTGTGAGGTCAGTGTTTGTGTGTGTGTGCTGACGGCAGTGTGAGGTCAGAGTGTGTGTGTGTGTGTGTGTGTGCTGACAGCAGTGTGAGGTCAGTGTTTGTGTGTGTGTGTGTGTGTGTGTGTGTGTGCTGACGGCAGTGTGAGGTCAGTGTGTGTGTGTGTGTGTGCTGACAGCAGTGTGAGGTTTGTGTGTGTGTGTGTGTGTGCTGACAGCAGTGTGAGGTCAGTGTGTGTGTGTGTGTGTGTGCTGATGGCAGTGTGAGGTCAGTGTGTGTGTGTGTGTATGTGTGTGTGTGCTGATGGCAGTGTGAGGTCAGTGTGTTTATGTGTGTGTGTGTGTGTGTGTGTGCTGACAGCAGTGCGAGGTTTGTGTGTGTGTGTGTGCTGACGGCAATGTGAGCTCAGTGTGTGTGTGTGTGTGTGCGTGTGTGTGTGTTGACAGCAGTGTGAGATCAGTGTGTGTTTGTGTGTGTGTGTGTGTGTATGTGTGTGCTGACAGCAGTGTGAGATCACTGTGTGTGTGTGTGTGTGCTGACAGCAGTGTGAGGTTTGTGTGTGTGTGTGCTGACGGCAGTGTGAGGTCAGTGTGTGTGTGTGTGTGTGTGTGTGTGTGTGTGTGTGTGTGCTGACAGCAGTGTGAGATCAGTGTGTGTGTGTGTGTGTGTGTGTGTGTGTGTGTGTGTGTGTATGTGTGTGCTGACAGCAGTGTGAGATCACTGTGTGTGTGTGTGTGCTGACAGCAGTGTGAGGTTTGTGTGTGTGCTGACAGCAGTGTGAGATCAGTTTGTGTGTGTGTGTGTGTGCTGACAGCAGTGTGAGATCAGTGTGTGTGTGTGTGTGCGTGTGTGTGTGTGCTGACAGCAGTGTGAGGTCAGTGTGTGTGTGTGTGTGTGTGTCTGTGTCTGTGTGTGTGTGTGTGTGCTGACTGCAGTGTGAGGTCAGTGTGTGTGTGTGTGTGTGCTGACAGCAGTGTGAGGTCAGTGTGTGTGTGTGTGTGCTGACAGCAGTGTGAGGTCTGTGTGTGTGTGTGTGTGTGTGCTGACAGCAGTGTGAGATCAGTGTGTGTGTGTGTGTCTGTGTCTGCGTGTGTGTGTGTGTGTGCTGACAGCAGTGTGAGGTCTGTGTGTGTGTGTGCGTGTGTGTGCTGACAGCATTGTGAGGTTTGTGTGTGTGTGTGTGTGTGCTGACGGCAGTGTGAGGTCTGTGTGTTTGTGTGTGTGTGTGTGTGCGCTGACGGCAGTGTGCGGTTTGTGTGTGTGTGTGTGCTGACGGCAGTGGGAGGTTTTTGTGTGTGTGTGCGCTGACGGCAAAGTGTGTACCTGTGTGTGTGCGTTCGTGTGTGTGTTCGTGTGTGTGTGTGTGTGTGCGCCCGCTGATGGCAGTGTGAGGTTAGTGTGCGTGTGTGTGTGTGCTGATGGCAATGTGTGTGTGTGTGTGTGCGTGTGTGCGTGTGCGTGTGCGTGTGCGTGTGCGTGTGTGTGCTGATGGCAGTGTGTGTGTGTGAATGTGTGTGTGTGCTGACGGCAGTGTGAGGTCAGAGAGTGTGTGTGTGTGTGTGTCTGTGTGCTGACAGCAGTGTGAGGTCAGTGTGTGTGTGTGTGTGTGTGTCTGTGTGTGTGTGTCTGTGTGTGTGCTGACAGCAGTGTGAGGTCAGTGTGTGTATGTGTGTGTGTGCTGACGGCAGTGTGAGGTCTGTGTGTGTGTGTGCGCTGACGGCAGTGTGAGGTTTGTGTGTGTGTGTGTGTGTGTGTGTGTGCGCTTGCTGACGGCAGTGAGGTTGTGTGTGTGTGTGTGTGTGAGCTGACAGCAGCGTGAGGTTTGTGTGTGTGTGCTGACGGCAATGTGTGTGTATCTGTGTGTGTGTATCTGTATGTGTGTGCGTTCGTGTGTGTGTGTGTGTGTGTGTGTATGTTCATGTGTGTGTGTGCGCACGCTGATGGCAGTGTGAGGTCAGTGTGTGTGTGTGTGTGTGTGTGTGTGTGCGCGCGCGCCGACGGCAGCGTGAGGTCAGTGTGTGTGTGTGTGTGTGTGTGCGCTGACGGCAGGGTGAGGTCAGTGTGTGTGTGTGTGTGTGCGTGTGTATGTGTGTGTGTGCTGACGGCAGTGTGAGGTCAGTGTGTGTGTGCTTTGTCTGTGTGTGTGCTGACAGCAGTGTGAGATCACTGTGTGTGTGTGTGTGTGTGCTGACAGCAGTGTGAGGTTTGTGTGTGTGTGTGTGTGTGTGTGTGTGCTGACAGCAGTGTGAGATCAGTGTGTGTGTGTGTGTGTGTGCTGACAGCAGTGTGACATCAGTGTGTGTGTGTGTGTGCTGACAGCAGTGTGAGATCAGTGTGTGTATGTGCGCTGACAGCAGTGTGAGATCAGTGTGTGTGTGTGCTGACAGCAGTGTGAGGTTTGTGTGTGTGTGTGTGTGTGTTGACAGCAGTGTGAGGTCAGTGTGTGTGTGTGTGTGCGCTGATGGCTGTGTGAGGTCAGTGTGTGTGTGTGTGTGTGTGTGTGTGTGTGTGTGTGTGCTGATGGCAGTGTGAGGTCAGTGTGTGTGTGTGTGTGTGTGCTGATGGCAGTGTGAGGTCAGTGTGTGTGTATGTGTGTGTGCTGACAGCAGTGTGTGTGTGTGCGTGTGTGTGCTGACGGCAGTGTGTGGTCAGTGTGTGTGTGTGTGCTGACAGCAGTGTGAGGTTTGTGTGTGTGTGTGTGTGTGTGTGTGCTGACAGCAGTGTGAGGTCAGTATGTGTGTGTGCGGACAGCAGTGTGTGTGTGTGTGTGCTGACGGCAGTGTGTGGTCAGTGTGTGTGTGTGTGTGTGCTGATGGCAGTGTGTGGTCAGTGTGTGTGTGTGTGCTGACAGCAGTGTAAGATCAGTGTGTGTGTGTGTGTGTGTGTGTGTGTCAGTGTGTGTGTGAGTGTGTGTGCTGATGGCAGTGTGAGTGTGTGTGTGTGTGTGTGTGTGTGCTGACGGCAGTGTGAGGTCAGAGAGAGTGTGTGTGCGAGTGTGTGTGTGTGCTGACAGCAGCGTGAGGTCAGTGTTTGTGTGTGTGTGTGCTGACGGCAGTGTGAGGTCAGAGTGTGTGTGTGTGTGTGTGTCTGTGTGTGTGTGTGTGCTGACAGCAGTGTGAGGTCAGTGTTTGTGTGTGTGTGTGTGTGTGTGTGTGTGTGCGCTGACGGCAGTGTGAGGTCAGTGTGTGTGTGTGTGTGTGTTGACAGCAGTGTGAGATCAGTGTGTGTGTGTGTGTGTGTGTGCTGACAGCAGTGTGAGGTTTGTGTGTGTGTGTGTGCTGACAGCAGTGTGAGATCAGTGTGTGTGTGTGTGTGTGTGTGCTGACAGCAGTGTGAGGTTTGTGTGTGTGTGTGTGCTGACAGCAGTGTGAGGTCAGTGTGTGTATGTGTGAGATCAGTGTGTGTGTGCTGACAGCAGTGTGAGATCAGTGTGTGTGTGCGTGTGTGTGTGTGTGTGCGTTTGTATGTGTGTGTGCTGATGGCAGTGTGAGGTCAGTGTGTGTGTGTGTCTGTGTGTGTGTGTGTGTGTGTGTGTGTGCTGACAGCAGTGTGAGGTCAGTGTGTGTGTATGTGTGTGTGTGCTGACGGCAGTGTGAGGTCTGTGTGTGTGTGTGCGCTGACGGCAGTGTGAGGTTTGTGTGTGTGTGTGTGTGTGTGTGTGTGCGCTTGCTGACGGCAGTGAGGTTGTGTGTGTGTGTGTGTGTGAGCTGACAGCAGCGTGAGGTTTGTGTGTGTGTGCTGACGGCAATGTGTGTGTATCTGTGTGTGTGTATCTGTATGTGTGTGCGTTCGTGTGTGTGTGTGTGTGTGTGTGTATGTTCATGTGTGTGTGTGCGCACGCTGATGGCAGTGTGAGGTCAGTGTGTGTGTGTGTGTGTGTGTGTGTGTGCGCGCGCCGACGGCAGCGTGAGGTCAGTGTGTGTGTGTGTGTGTGTGTGTGCGCTGACGGCAGGGTGAGGTCAGTGTGTGTGTGTGTGTGTGCGTGTGTATGTGTGTGTGTGCTGACGGCAGTGTGAGGTCAGTGTGTGTGTGCTTTGTCTGTGTGTGTGCTGACAGCAGTGTGAGATCACTGTGTGTGTGTGTGTGTGTGCTGACAGCAGTGTGAGGTTTGTGTGTGTGTGTGTGTGTGTGTGTGCTGACAGCAGTGTGAGATCAGTGTGTGTGTGTGTGTGTGTGCTGACAGCAGTGTGACATCAGTGTGTGTGTGTGTGTGCTGACAGCAGTGTGAGATCAGTGTGTGTATGTGCGCTGACAGCAGTGTGAGATCAGTGTGTGTGTGTGCTGACAGCAGTGTGAGGTTTGTGTGTGTGTGTGTGTGTGTTGACAGCAGTGTGAGGTCAGTGTGTGTGTGTGTGTGCGCTGATGGCTGTGTGAGGTCAGTGTGTGTGTGTGTGTGTGTGTGTGTGTGTGTGTGTGCTGATGGCAGTGTGAGGTCAGTGTGTGTGTGTGTGTGTGCTGATGGCAGTGTGAGGTCAGTGTGTGTGTATGTGTGTGTGCTGACAGCAGTGTGTGTGTGTGCGTGTGTGTGCTGATGGCAGTGTGAGGTCAGTGTGTGTGTGTGTGTGTGCTGATGGCAGTGTGAGGTCAGTGTGTGTGTGTGTGTGTGCTGATGGCAGTGTGAGGTCAGTGTGTGTGTATGTGTGTGTGCTGACAGCAGTGTGTGTGTGTGCGTGTGTGTGCTGACGGCAGTGTGTGGTCAGTGTGTGTGTGTGTGCTGACAGCAGTGTGAGGTTTGTGTGTGTGTGTGTGTGTGTGTGTGCTGACAGCAGTGTGAGGTCAGTATGTGTGTGTGCGGACAGCAGTGTGTGTGTGTGTGTGCTGACGGCAGTGTGTGGTCAGTGTGTGTGTGTGTGTGTGCTGACGGCAGTGTGTGGTCAGTGTGTGTGTGTGTGCTGACAGCAGTGTAAGATCAGTGTGTGTGTGTGTGTGTGTGTGTGTGTGTCAGTGTGTGTGTGAGTGTGTGTGCTGATGGCAGTGTGAGTGTGTGTGTGTGTGTGTGTGTGCTGACGGCAGTGTGAGGTCAGAGAGAGTGTGTGTGCGAGTGTGTGTGTGTGCTGACAGCAGCGTGAGGTCAGTGTTTGTGTGTGTGTGTG